>NW_027168871.1:252500-277500 GCF_036898095.1 Palaemon carinicauda | reverse complement strand
AAGTAAACTCTCAATGCATAACATTTTGATCCTCAGTTGCTGCCTGATTTGCCTCAATATCCATTTCAAATGATATATACATATTAATAAAAGTGACCCTTTTAGATTCTCGATTTGATGTACACTCGGGTACACCATTCTAACTTATATCTCTTCCTTTGGTTTTTACTTTTAATATTGATATATGAGAGATATATCTTATTATTGTTACTGTTCATAAAATATTGTACCCTAATTGCTCATTACCTCTCCTTTTTCTTTACTTCATTATTTCTTTTCCTCACTGGGCTATTTCTTCCTCTTGGAGTCCTTCAGGTTATAGAATCATCTTTTTTCAACTAGGATAGTAGGTTAGCTAGTAATAATAATAATAATAATAATAATAATAATAATAATAATAATAATAAATATCAATCATCATCATCATCATCTCCTACTACGCCTATTGACGCAAAGGGCCCAAGTAAGATTTCGCCAGTCGTCTATATATAGACATTTTAATCAATACTTCTCCATTCATCATCTCTTGCTTCATGCTACACATTCCTCAGACATGTAGGTCTGAGTCTTCCAATTCTGTTTGTGCCTTGTGGAGCCCAGTTGAAAGTTTGGCGAACTTATCTATATTGGGGAGTGCGAAGAGCATTCCCGAACCATCTTCATCTACCCCGTACAATGAAATCATCCACATATGGCACGTGAGTATTATCTCTTATAGTTTCATTTCTAATTCTGTCCTACCATTTAACTCCCAATATTCTTCTGAGGACTTTGTTCTCAAATTTACAAAATCTTTCGGTATTGTTTCATTGTCATACCCTGACTCATGTCCATGCAGTAACACCGATCTGATTTTTTAAATCTCTCATTAACTCAAATTCTATAGATCTTGAGTTACCAAACATATTTCCTAAATATTTAAATGATTCCAATGATATTTCATCTTCCATTGCAGATTCCGTTTTCATCATCTCTGTATTTCTTCTGTTTATCTTGAGCCAAACTTCAAGTGATATTTAATGCTTTCTGGTAAACAACCTTTGCAAAAGAATAAATAATAATAATAATAATAATAATAATAATAATAATAATAATAATAATAATAATAATAATAATAATAATAATAATAATAAAAAAAAAAAAAAATAATATAATAATAATAATAATAATAATAATAATAATAATAATAATAATAATAATAAACGATAAACTCGGACGTATGTGAGTAGTGAAAATTGTTTTATACTACTATCTACGACCAAATACTCATAAATAGATTACTACTTGCATATATCCTTACAGGATGATCCAGTGAAGCTAAATATATTTAATTGAAATGACAAATGACATGGATATAAATTTTACATTCTTTCGGCTTTAGATAAATGTCAACGTATTGTCAAGTGAACTGTTTACCACTGAACCAATGTCTCTTGAACTGCAGGCTGCAATATTGAATATTCTTCAGATACTTGTTTGTCGATTTTTGCAACAGAAATAAAATCCATTTTCATCCGGCAGAAAATGATGGAAACGTAAAACTAGGTCACGCTCACCTTTCAGCTAATCAAGTCCTCTTCTTGAACTTTTTAACTTCAAAAATTGTAATATTTTCTTGGTCAAACATTGAAATATTTTCAAGATTTATCATTTTACCAGAGTAGTTTTAAATTGGATTTGTTTTTAAATAGCATTGCCAAAAAGAACCTAACAATTGTTAATGGGATGTTGAAGGGCGTAAACTTACCACCTTGAATGTTATTTTTTGTAGAGACTAACGATTTTTGGGGGGGCTCAGGCCATGTCGTCCTGTTGGCAGTTCCTTTAGGGTAGCTTCCTTGGGTATATCTGACTACGGTGATATTCCCAGAGAATTTTACCTTAAGGTATCAAGAATTCTAACTCCTGGAGCAAACATCCCTAAATAAATCTAAATGGGATATTGCATAATACCAGAGGAGGTATTCTTGACACGCCACATAGCTATCTTCACCCTGAACAGAGTTAACTCTTCGAGGGGTCAAAGTGGCAAGAAAACGAAAAACGAGAAAGAAAGGAGAGCCATTAATAAGGTACCTCTCCAATCCCGTTTCGAGTGTGTACATAATGCCGCCGACAGCGCCATCTCTATTCCTTATCACGTAGCTCTACTACTCGGTGTTTCCCTTGTGATTCTCTCGTAATCTTGGATTGATTTCAACATTATGATACTTTCTCCAGCCTCTTCTGCCTCTGGAAAGTTAAGTATTATCTTCATTATGTATAAATGTAAGCTCTTGGTGTTTCGAATCAAATCAAAAGTGATATTAACGTAAACAAGAGCTGTTGCTCCCTATGCATGAGACATTTAGTTAGCCAGAGCGACGTTCCCGGTATATGTGCTTTAATAAATCTAGCTATTTAGCTTTATGATAGGAATTCTTTATATGATGCTGTTAGTATATTCAGTTTCGGCGATTAAGGAAACCGATCCTGGTCTACGCTAGGCTTCGTAGCCCAGGCATTTGGCCATAATACTTTCATGCATGATATATGGATTTCCGAGTGTTTCAAATCTAGTGGAGCTATAGGCATATTTATACATATAAGATATTGTTGAATGATTATCTTCTAAGATGATCTCTGGTATTGGGACCCTCAGGTATGTACCATATGTTCTAACCTGATTACTGAGGCATTTGACACCCCTGTCGGTGGAGTCAAGGGACGCAGCTAGGGGAGTTATGAACCTGGGTGAGGGGTTTTCAAAAGAATACTTCAGGCCCCTATCATCCAAGCTAGAAGATGGGGGTCTATCTTTTTCCTAAGGCATCTTCGGATGCAGTAATTCCTCAGCCTCACACGGAGATCCCAACTATTCAGATTCAGGTTAATTCTGGAGTCTCGGACGCCTTACAAGACATCCAACTGGACAATAGGATGTCTGAGGTGTCCAAATACACCGAAAAGGACCTTCTGGCAGAAGGCCAGGAAGAGAAGCTGACCCAGGCTCCTGATACTGAGGAGGAAGAAATCGACGAGCTGTCAACTACATCGGTTCAGGCCCCAGAACCTGTTCCCTCAACATCGTCCGCTATCCCAGATGACCTGAGATGGACTCTTTCTTCCATTGTTGAAATGATTCAACAGATGCAGAAGAAGAATGATGAGAAGGAAGCTGCAATGAAGTTAGAGATGCGGACACTTGCAGCATCACATGGGCCTCAGAAGAAGCTCAACGTGAAGGATTTTCCTTTGTGTTCGGATGCCAACCCTTGGAGGTATGCCGAATATATGCCTATGAAAATTGGGAAGATTGTCATATCAGAGAGGCTGGGTCCAATTCCCTTTGAAGAAGTGGAATTCTGACCCAACAAGGAGTCTTACCCGGACTGCTATGTCCGGCTTAGGAAGGAACCAGCCTCAAAGGAGGAGATGGAGCCGAAAGAGGTCATAGTTTTTGACCATTGTAAGGCACAGGCCTTACTAATGAGCTCTATGAAAGAGAGGGGCTTCAAAAACTCAAAGATACCAGCACTGAGTAAGAAGCATCCCTCCTTTGTGGCTTCTCCTACCAGAGCCTTTCCCTTTATGGAAAAGGGATATAAGGCTGCTTTAAAGGCAGTGAAGGCAGGGAAACCATGCCCCTCTTTGGAGGAGTGTAAGCTGTTGTCCCTGACCTTCCCCATGGACCAGAAGGACTGGAAGGACGTTCACCTTACCTTCTCAGTCGGGAAGTTGGAGGCCAATAGTGCCGGACGTTAGTTCGGTGAGGACCTTCCAAAGCTATCTGATTTTCTCTTCCCTAATGAAGTGGTCAAAGAGGTAGTGGATAAGTCTGCCACAGAGAATAGGAACCTTCTCCAGAAGTGGGGCCTAACTCTTAAGAGAAAATCTTCCCCGGATGAGGATCCCCAGCCTAAGAGGAAGTCAAAGAAGCCTAGGCTATCCTTGCGGCCAGCTAAGCCTTACAGACAGCAGCAGCAATAACTTCCAGCGACTACGGTGCCTCAGTTGGTGGCACAACCTCCAACCACATACCAGTTGGTACCTCAAGCAGTGATGACTCAGTTGCGTGCGTTTAACCCAGCGTTCGAAAGGCAGACAACGACATTTCGTCCAAGAGTTAAAGGAGCAGCCAGAGGTTCCTCTAGACGCCCCTCAAGAGGAAGGGGATTCAGGGGAGGATGCGGTTGAGGAGGCAAGGCCTCAGGTCCACACCAACAGAAGTGAGATGCTTCTGGTAGGAGGGAGACTTCATCTATTTCGGGATCGCTGGACCTTCGATCCCTGGGCCCACAGCCTAATCAAGAATGGACTGGGTTGTAGCTGGTACAGCACTCCACCTCCGTTCCCACAATTCTTCCAACACTTGAACCCCGGTCTGGAAGAATATATTCGAGAACTCTTGGAGAAAAGAGTAATCCAAAGGGTAAAGTCCATCAAGTTCCATGGAAGGGTGTTTTTTGTTCCAAAGAAAGACTCAGAAAAACTCAGAGTCATTCTAGACTTGTCTTCACTCAACAAGTTCATAGTGAACTACAAGTTCAGGATGCTGATGCTTCAACACATAAGGACCCTACTGCCCAAACGGGCATACACCGTCTCTATAGACTTATCAGATGCTTATTGGCATGTTCCAATAAATCGTCACCTCTCCTCCTACCTAGGGTTCAAGCTACAAAGAAGACTTTATGCCTTCAGAGCCATTCCATTCGGGCTAAACATAGCCCCAAGGATTTTCACGAAGCTTGCGAACGCAGCTGTCCATCAATTACGCCTAAGGGAATGAAAGTAGTGGCCTACCTGGACGACTGGCTGGTGTGGGCAACATCCAGGACAGAATGCTTGCAAGCCTCCGAGAAGGTGATCCAGTTCCTGGAACATCTAGGATTCAAGATCTACATAAAAAAGTCTTGACTTGCTCCATCTCAAAAGTTTCAGTGGTTGGGAATCCACTGGAACTTACAGTCACACCAACTTTCCATTCTTGTGAAGAAGAGGAAGGAAATAACAGGATCTGTCAAAAGACTTCTAGAATCCAAACTGATATCAAGACACGAACAGGAGTGAGTGCTGGGCTCTTTACAGTTTGCCTCAGTAACAGATCCTGTGCTAAGAGCACAGCTAAAGGATGCAACCGGAGTTTGGAGAAAATATGCATCGAACGCGAGAAGAGATCTGATGAGACCACTGCTGACTCATTTGCGAACGCTTCTCAAGCCATGGTCCAAAGGCAAGCAACTGAAGAAATCGGTACTTCTTTAGCCACCTCCCCCCTCCTTTACTATTCATACAGACGCTTCAAAGGAGGAATGGGGAGGTCATTCTCACCGGAAGAAGGTCCAAGGAGTTTGATCCAACCTGTTCAAGAAGTTTCATATCAACTTTCTGGAAGCCATGGCAGTACTTCTTACACTGAAGAAAGTATCTCCTTGCCACTCGGCCCATATAAGATTGGTCCTAGACAGCAAGGTGATTATGAGATGCCTGAATCGACAAGGGTCGAAGTCACCTCAAATCAACCAAGTGATGTTGGCCATTTTCCAGCTAGCAGAAAAGAAGAGATGGCACCTGACAGCAGTTCACCTTCAAGGGTTCCGCAATGTGACGGCGGACGCTCTATCCAGGTTCACACCGAGTAGAGTCAGAATGGTCCCTAGACACAAGATCGTTCTCTTTCATCTCGAGTCAAGTCCCGGGACTGCAGATAGACCTCTTTATGACGAACGACAACAAGAAGTTACATCGTTATATGTCCCCTTACGAGGACCCTCTAGCGGAAGCAGTGAACACTATGTCCCTCGACTGGAACAGATGGTCCAGGATTTACCTGTTCCCTCCGCCCAACCTTCTTTTGAAGGTCCTCGACAAACAAAGATCATTCAAGGGGAAATTGGCAATAGTGGCTCACAAGTGGCCGAACAGCGTTTGGTTCCCTCTGGCATTAGAACTACGACTGAAATTTCTGCCGCTACCTGATCCAGTTTTGACTCAGTGAGTACAGAAGTCGATTGTCTTCGCTTTATCACAGAAAACCCAGAACCTACATCTCATGATTTTCTCTCCGTTGTGGTGAGAAAAAGATTCGGGATATCATGAGACAGTATAGACTTCTTAGAAGAATATAAGTCCAAATCTACAAGAAGACAATATGAGTCATTATGGAAGAAGTGGGTGTCATTGGTCAAGGCGAAGAAACCACAAAAGATCTTGACAGATTTTTGTTTATCGTTCTTCATCCACCTTCATGAACAAGGTTTAGCAGCCAACACAATATAGACGTGTAAGTCTGCCTTGACAAGACCTATTCTATATGCCTTCCATGTCAACCTCTCTAATGATATTTTTAACAAAATTACGAAGGCCTGTGCTAGGCTCAGACCATCAGCACCTCCAAAACCCATTTCAATGTCTCTGGATAAAGTTCTTCATTTCGCTTCAATGATGAATAATGAGGAGTGTGCTTTAAAGGATTTCACCCAAAAAGTTATATTTCTGGTTGTACTCACTTTGGGGGCCAGGATTAGTGAAATAGTAGCCCTCTCGAGAGAGGAAGGTCATGTTCAGTTCTTAGATGGGGGAGATCTGAACCTTTTTCCGGATCCTACGTTTCTCGCCAAGAACGAGCTACCCACCAATAGGTGGGGTCACTGGAGAATCGGCCCTCTGAAGGAAGATGCATCTCTATGTCCAGTGGAGTGCCTTAAGGTCTATTTTCGTAGAACTTCAGACTTTAGGGGAGGACAGCTGTTTAGGGGAGAAACCCCAGGCTCAAATTTATCTCTGAAGCAACTAAGGGCGAAAATCACCTATGTTTTTCGCAGAGCGGATCCAGACAGTACACCCGCAGGTCATGATCCGAGAAAAGTTGCCTCCTCCATAAGTTTCTTTAACAATATTCATTTTGAACATCTTCGCTCATACACAGGCTAGAAGTCATCCAGGGTATTCTTTAAACACTATGCGAAACAAGTGGCGGAACTTCAGAAGTCTGTGGTACCAGCAGGTAGTGTCCTTAGACCTGCTGTTTAAATCTGCGAGGAACAGTGAAATTAATTGGGACGATTAATTTACAGGTGGGTGTGTAGTCACGGACTGTTCTACAGACTAAGTGATAGGCCACTAAGATGTCCTTATAAACTGTTCCATAGATAAAGGTGAACCAAGCATAATACGGACACATGTGCCAAGCGTTTGCTACGCTAGTGTAATTGAACAGTAATACGGACTGTAACTACAGTATTGATATTTTGATTTCAAAAGTAGCACATATAAGTTTCCTATTCAGATGAAACAATATTTTCTGTCTTACTGTTTTCTTTGTGCTTAATTGTTTGTTCATCCACAATTTATAATTCTTATAAATGTCTATTGACCGATATTTTATTGATTGTCAATAAACTAGTTCTTAGGGAACTTTGCGTCTTATTCGCTCACATCATTTTATTTGAAATGTACTTAGCATTACACTTAAAACTATGGATAATTTTAACTTTAATGGTCATTAAGATTGTTCCTTACTACAAGTAAACATTATTGGTTTATTCTTTCCTCAGGAAGGAAAGATTGTGTGACCTAAAGGGATGGTGGTGAATATGCAATATTGTTCCTAAACAGATACAAACCTTTGTCCAATCCACTGATAAGAATATACGTTCCTGGGGACATGTTGGTATTTCATACTGACATGGGTGGTTCTTATACAAACTTTGTTTTATAACGTATAGGGTGAGACCACTATACGGGCTTGTCTGTTAGTCATCCATAGGTAATATGTACTCCGTGAGACTTTTTCCAGAGTCTAGTATGACTCTTCCCTGTAGGGGGCAGGAAGCACTAACATGGTTTATGATTGGATGAAATGATGTATGACAGTAACATCACAGGTCTCTAGGTCTATGCCTACCAGGAAATACTTTCATGAGGGTATGATATGATTTGAGAATCCACAGATACAGTAGTGCTCTGGTAAACTTCCATCAGGACGACATGGCCTGAGCCCAAAAAACGGATTTTGAGCAAAATGAAAAATCTATTTTTGAGTGATATATCCATGTCATCCTGATGTACCCGTCCTTCCTTTTAATGAAAAAGGGCTATAGGACCCCTCACTATAGTACAGTATCTGTAGCACCTCGTGTATCGCTACAAGGAATAGAGATGGCGCTGTTGGCGGCATTATGTACACACTCGAAACGGGATAGGAGAGGTACCTTATTAACGGCTCTCCTTTCATTCTCGCTTTTCGTTTTCTTGCCACTGACCCCTCGAAGTGTTAACTCTGTTCGGGGTGAAGATAGCTATGTGGCGTGTCAAGAATACGTCCTCTGATATTATGCGATATCCCATTTAGATTTATTTAGGGATATTCGCTCCAGGTGTTAGAATTCTTGATACCTTAAGGTAAAATTCTCTAGGAATATCACCGTAGTCAAATATACCCGAGGAAGCTACCCTAAAAGAACTTCCAAAAATTCCATTTTCTATTCCTTTTTTTTTGTACCTCTCTTTCAAATTCTGAACTCTTTGTTTTCTGAAGGTGAAGGAAGACGGTCTATCGTAATCTAAAGAGGAATTTCCTTCTTTTATTAATGAGGGTTTATTTCCTTTATCATATATACACGGAAAAATGTGTATTATAATAGTATTTGAGCTTTTGTTACAGTCAAAAGCAACTCCAAAATTAGTAAAAATCATACGAACTTCATCTCCAGAGCCAATGAATGTCTATGATAATATGAATTGTGAGACCATCACAAAATCCAAGTTCCAAAAGAAAGCCATAGGTTAAACTACCATATTTTGGATTTATATTATCGGATTTATGAATTTAGGCAAAAAGGCCCAACAGTGGGGCATGAAAGGCCATTCAGTACCCATATCCATATTATTATTGGCGTTGTTTTGGTTTTATTGTTCTTTTTGTTGTTATTTTTATTATCTTATCATAGTTCACAGAGACTGTTGTTTTGTAGTGAGGTGTTCCGGGACTATGAGCAAAACCTCCGGGCAATCTGTGTGTGTGTTTTCCTTAGGAATTCATCATTTTGTTCACTATAGGTGTTGTTCTAAGTAGCATGCACTTCTGCACAGGCCCTAGGGCTATACAGGCTCCTACTTTCTCAAGATTTCTTTTCAGTAACTTGATTAAGATCCCTAGTGCTCCTATGATTATTGGCATCACTTTTGCTTGCATAATTCTTAGCGTTCTCAATTCAATTCGTAAGTTAAAAAGTACTTTTCTATTTTTCTCTCCCCTTATCTTACTCTCTTGAGTCCCACGGTGAGGCAAGATCTATGAGTGATACCTTTTTTGTTTTCTTGTAAACCAAAGTGACGTGTGGTCGATGTGCTTGTATCACCCTGAAAACTCAGAGTAGTTTAGTTTGATCATTTTCTACCACAGCTTGCGGTTAATGTTCGTACCATTTATTTAAAACTTTCTATAAAGACTTGAACTGAGAGCTTTAGACACAACGAATATAGGCCAATCACAGAGAATAGGGCTCACCAGTACAGCTCGACGGCAAGAAAAATTCGTCCTTTGGTAACTTATCGCCAATGGAGAGAGAGAGAGAGAGAGAGAGAGAGAGAGAGAGAGAGAGAGAGAGAGAGAGAGAGAGAGAGAGAGAGCTCTATTAAAATTATCATTATCATAATTATCAGGATTATCGTCAGTTTTTCAAATAGGGAAAATTACTAAAATAATAATTATTATTGAAATTACCACATATCATGTCTATTATTATACAGATTAAAAGAAAGTGAAAAACAATCACTGGCGATGTGTTGATGGTTTCTTTATTATTATTATTATTATTATTATTATTATTATTATTATTATTATTATTATTATTATTATTATTATTATTATTATTATTATTATTATTAAAGTTATGATGAATATTATTTTAATTACAATGTCCTTCCAGTGGGACATTGCATAATTCTAATTTGTTATGCTGAAAGGTCAGAATATCAACATTGCATAAAGTATTTATTTCATCTCTTTCGAAGGTATTTATATAGGAAAGATTTTGTACAACGGTTATTATAAATGACAACTGAGATTTATAAAGAGGATAAAAAATAATCTTAATTTACCTAATGGTTATAGATTAAGTAAACAAATTGCTTAGCACCCAACTACTATCTTATGATATTTGAATACTAGAAATTTGAAAGCCTAGAAAAATATTTTCATTTAACATTTCCATATCTTTTTATCAATGGTAAAAATAAGAGTGAAATGTATATGTTGAACTCGGTAAAAAAATAGGTACCTGAATGCCTGTAGCACAGGTGAGAGAAGTGAGTGTTGAGTACAAATTTTTTACAGTTGAATTTCAACGGCATTTTAGATATTTGAAATGGGAAAAGAAAACAATTACAATAAAGGATTTTTCTTAATCCAAATGCAAAGTTACAGTTGAGGCTAGTATATATTCAAAATAGGCAAAGAAAATAATTACATACAAAAGATATCTTCTTCTACTGAATCCAAATGCAGATTTACAGTTGAACAGATTAAAAATACGACTGGTAGAAATTCTTCGTTTACTATTTTTGTGTGAAAGTGTCATTATAAAAAAAATTTCCTAAAGAATTACGTGGCTTCCCCTCAGAGGAAATCTAACTGCGTTTTAGAATTCCAGCATATTTATTACAGGATGTTACCAGTCAGCGAAGTTAAATGCAGAATATACATTATTTTTAGATATCTTTTCTCAAAAATATTCACAATTATAGCATTTCCTTTTTTTAATCTTATCACCCCTACTAATTTCTCTTGCAACTTTGATCTTGACAACGTTATTATATTGCCTATAGAAAGAAATGTTTTAGTATGAAGGAGGATGACAGTTTCATTTCACTACTGTTATTATTATTATTATTATTATTATTATTATTATTATTATTATTATTATTATTATTATTATTATTATTATTATTATTATTATTATTATTAATCCACAACACTTGTTAAAAACATAATTTTACAAGCGCAAGGTCTCCAACAGGAAAATACAACCCATTGAGGAAATGAAATTAGGGAATAAATAAACTACAAGAAAAGTAATTTACTACTGGAATAATGAAAATTTTAGATCAGTATAAAAATCTAAACAGAACTTTCATATATAAACTATAATAAGATATTTACGTTATCCTGTTCGACCTGAAAATATTAGCGGCAAGTTTGAACTTGAGAAGTTCCACCAATTCAACAACTAATATTTGCAATAAACTGTATGATACTTTTCTCTTTCAGTGTCAATTTGTACCCTGTCACAAATATCAATTTCATATTATTACTCCATAAAAGATGTATTTATTAATGATCAAAATAGGACGTAAATCCAAATTAGTCGCGTTGTACAATGATTGCATTCTTTTGCACAAGCTCATGTAAACAGGAAATTGACTGAAAATTTCTGAAGGAGACAGTTGTCATTCATAACTATTTTTTCCTTTCCATAAAATATGATATTCAGATCATTTTCATAATGCATTGCTATTATCAATGATTATCATATGCTAGTACATTTTGGATAAACTTTTATATTCCTTTTTATTATTATATATAATTATTATTATTATTATTACTATCCAAGCTACAACCCTAGTTGGAAAAGCAAGATGCTATAAGCCCAGGGGCTCCAACAGGGAAAAATAGCTCAGTGAGGAAAGGAAATAAGGAAATAAATAAATGAAGAGAACAAATTAACAATAAATCATTCTAAAATAAGAAACAACGTCAAAACAGACATGTCATATAATAAACTATCAACATCAAAAACAAATATGTCATAAATAAACTATAAAAAGACTATGTCTGCCTGGTCAACAAAAAAGCATTTGCTCCAACTTTGAACTTTTGAAGTTCTACTGATTCAACCACCCGATTAGGAAGATCATTCCACAACTTGGTCACAGCTGGAATAAAACTTCTAGAGTACTGCGTAGTATTGAGCCTCGTGATGGAGAAGGCCTGGCTATTAGAATTAACTGCCTGCCTAGTATTACGAACAGGATAGAATTGTCCAGGGAGATCTGAATGTAAAGGATGGTCAGAGTTGTGAAAAATCTTATGCAACATACATAATGAACTAATTGAACGACGGTGCCAGAGATTAATATCTAGATCAGTAATAAGAAATTTAATAGACCGTAAGTTTCTGTCCAACAAATTAAGATGAGAATCAGCAGCTGAAGACCAGACAGGAGAAAAATACTCAAAACAAGGTAGAATGAAAGAATTAAAACACTTCTTCAGAATAGATTGATCACCGAAAATCTTGAAAAACAAAATTCTATATCTGCGATCCTTAAAATACTCACACTCACACACACAAACACACATTTCTATATATATATATATATATATATATATATATATATATATATATATATATATATATATATATATATATATATATATATATATATATATATATATATATATATATATATATATACACATATATATATATACATTTATATATATATATATATATATATATATATATATATATATATATATATATATATATATATATATATATATATATATATATATATATATATATATATATATATATATATATATATATATATATATATATACACACACACACACACACACATATATATATATATATATATATATATATTATATATATATATATATATATATATATATATATATATATATATATATATATATATATATATATATATATATATATATATACATATATGTAATATATTATATATTACTTGTTCAAAACACATGACCTAAAGGTCATTGTGGAAGTAAGAGAAGTGTGAGAACTGCCATAGTCATATTCTAAGCAGGATGCGATTGCCAAAATCAGCAATGTAACATTTTTCATGAAGAGTAAACACAAACCAAGTGCCGTGAGAAAGAAGTTGTCTGTGAGAACGGAACAAGTATCTTCCGGTATAAATGTTGTCTTTACTATAAATGCATAAATGCTGAGATAACTGAGGAGACTTTAGTATGAAATTGGATATTTGTATTAGTTCATTTTACGATGTCATACGGAATGGTCATCCGACCAAACCAGCTATACTCCTGTGATGGAGATGTTAACACTGTTCTTAAAGAATAAACTATTTTAAAGTCAATTTACTTAGACTTTACTTGAAGAGGTAACATACCAACTCTAATATATAACACATTTTAGATGACATTTGAAGAGAACCCAAGTGTGTGTTAACAACAGAAGCACACTAGTAAATGGTGGCAGCGATAAAACTCTAAGAACCAGAGAAAGATTTTCAAGAACCAGCGAATAAAACACTAAGAACCAGAGAAAGATCTTCAAGAACCAGCGGATAAAACTCTAAAAACCAGAGAAAGATCTTCAAGAAATCAACAGTAATGAATCTACAATTTTGACTAATTATCATAGTCCACCGAAGAAATGAAACATTTAATACCAACAAAAGAATGTTATACAAACTGAGGAACTGGATCTTCAATCAACATCCTAAGAAAACCAAGGACTGACATTCAACGTTTACAAAACATTGAAGAAACCTATCCAGGAAGCACTACATTCAATGGAAATCGGACAAAAACATTCACCCAAACATCAAGAAAGAGAGAGGAAATGACGACATCACACTTCGCCATATAAACCGAAGCTAAGTACAATTTTCTTATTCATTTCAGTATTGAGCAGTGAGGTGTAGTTACCACGAGTCGATAGTCCATTATCACTGGGGTGAGTTGTTTACTAATCTTCAATTTCCTTTCATTAAAGGAAACTGTTCAACTTCGAATTCTCGTCTAGAATTTGTTTTTCTCTCTGTGCTAATTCCGTTTTCTTTCAGAAGTTCTCGGGAAATATCTTTGTATTAGTATCGATGTTTTGGGGAATTTTGTTATAATCTTTATCATTTAGTGCTTATGCGTTTACACAGTGGACGTCTGTATTCATATAGATATTTTGATAGGATTGCAAGGGGTCGTAGAGATAGGAAAAGAAATACCGTAAACATGACGCCCCATGTGAACCCAGCCCCTGGACCGAGTAACCCCCTTTCTATTGTGACACTAGTAAATGCTCGCTCTGCAATCCTTCCTTTTCAGGGTCGGGTTAATGGGTTCTTTCCTCTGAATGTGGAGTCATGGATTTAATCCATCGATGCCCATTTAAATGCCAAACAAATCATAGACCCTTTTGTAAAATTACAAGAAGCTAAAAGTTTTATAGACTTTTCTAAAGGAGATGCGAGTGCATATTTAAGAGGTGTTTCATTTCAAGAAGCAGTTACCTGGGATGATTTCAAAGTTAGGCTACGTGCGGTCTATGGGGGTGAAGAAGCCTTGGATGTAGTTTTAAC
This sequence comes from Palaemon carinicauda, assembly GCF_036898095.1. Classification (NCBI taxonomy): domain Eukaryota; kingdom Metazoa; phylum Arthropoda; class Malacostraca; order Decapoda; family Palaemonidae; genus Palaemon; species Palaemon carinicauda. The sequence continues at coordinate 263,142 of NW_027168871.1, read as the reverse complement.
ATTAAGAGATACACTTAATCAAGCCACTATGACTCAGCTTAAAGTTATTGAGAGAGCAGCTCTCACAGCTGATAGGCTTAATGAATATCAAGATATTTTAGGTAATTCCACTTGGGTTACTAGAGATAACATCTCCGTGAAATATTTTTTACGATTAATGTATTTAACTTGCATGACACTTCTGTTGCCCGAAGCTTTATTGCGGTGTTTTGATAAAAAGTTAACGCCAGCAATTACGGAATTGGATGTATATAAACAGATAAAGAAACACATGTCTAAGTGTCCTGATCTTGATCCCGTGTTAACCCAAGTTTTTGCAAAAAATGAAACAAAGCCACAACAAGTAAATGTAGTTAATATTAGTCAAGTAAATGACGTGTTATAATTGCAAACGTCAAGGTCACTTGAATGCGGACTGCAGAACGAGATTCTGTTCGATACATAATAGTTCGACTCATTCATATAGTCAGTGCTAGTCGCATAAGACACAACAGAATCCTAGAAATACACAGTCAATTCCACAGTCAGTTCCATATGGAAATAAAAAGAAAAATCCTCATTTCAATAAGAAGAAACAGCCAAACATCAAAGTAGTTCAGAATCCGAAACAAACAAACAGTTCTTCGAATAACGCTGATCCTGGGTCGTCAAACCAGACCTCGCCAGGTCAGACTAATTTTCAGAATGTGCAGAGCAAAGCAAACACCACATAAGAGAGTGATGTTGGGTCAAGGTCATTCATGTCAACATCAGTAGTATTGAATAATCAATTTAATGTTTTATCAGATCATTGTGAGGCAATAGATTTTCCTATGAAACACACGGCTGAATAAAGTAAATCAGTGCATGCTCTCATAGATTTGCAACGAATTCATACAATAATAAGACAAAATGAGTTACGACCAACATTACATGCTGTAAATTTAGAACACAGATCATTTACATTATTTTTTGACTCTGGTAGTCCACGTAATATCATGGATTTGAGGACATATCATTTGTTGTTTTCGAACTTTCCAATAGAAAAATCCGGAGTAAGACTCTCGGATATAGGAAATAATGAATTAAATGTAATAGGCGTAACTCATGTTCAGTTCAAGGTCGGTAAGCGCACGTTTGCCGATACATTTGTTATTGTACAAAACATTGATATGTATCCAACTGTAATTATAGGATACCCATCTATGGGCAATCAAAATATTATTTTAGCCCCTGCCAAGCTCGGCGTGTATATCAAAGGAAAATTCTATGAGTCTTCTAATACCTTAAAATCAGTTTTGGATAAAAAGGAGACGACAAATAAGACAGTGACGTATGTTGAAGAACCAATAACTTGTCTCACTAATAAAGAAATAATATATGCGACCCAACAGAATTCTTGTTCACCCGTAATATCATCTTGCACGCAATCTATCGAGCCGAACGTACCTTCGAATTTAATAGTGCAAGTAAAGAAAACATTACTGGGATCTGAAATATTAGTCCTTTCCGACACTTTGAAAACTAACGGATTGTCTGTCACACAAGCTATTTATACAGTAGGCTCACATCAACAATGTAATATTGAAGTCTGTAATCATTTAAATACTACTTTAGTAATTCACAAAAATCAACATATCTTGGATGTAGAAGTTTATAAACATCGTATTCTTACCGTTGCTGAAATTAATCATGCTCAATCAGATGCAGATGAATCTCTTTTGCAATCTATCAAAAATAAAATCAATAAAGACATTCAAGACGAAGAAATTCAGCAGAAAATTTTTGGACTTTTAACTGAATATCATGATGCTTTTTCCACTACGGATGGATCCTTAGGAAAAACAGATGTGATCGAGCATCAAATAAGGTTAAAGGACAAGCAGAAAATTATTTATGCACCCTCTTACAGACTCCCTATGAAATTCCAGAATGAAATAAATGATGAAGTAGGTAAAATGGTAGAAGAAGGAGTCATTAGGAAATCGAACAGCCCTTATAATTTTCCATTAATAGTAGTACCGAAAAAAGATCGAACATGGCGTATCTGCGTAGACTTCCGTCGCCTAAATGAGGAGACGATCCCTGATCGATTCCCAGTGCCATGTACTGACGATATTTTATCTTTGTTAGGTCAGAATAAATATTTTACCAATTGGGACTTACTTAAAGGGTTTCAGCAGATATCCTTAGAAGAAAATAGTATCCCATACACAGCCTTCAGCACAGCCAGGAGACATTATGAATTTTTACGGATGCCGTTTGGTTTACGTTGTGCTCCCATAACATTTACAAGAATGATTAACATAGTGTTTGGAGACTTGCTAGGGGATATATTGTATGCCTATATGGACGACCTTGTAATCTTTTCCAACACCTTAGAAGAACATCTACGTAAATTAGAACTAGTACTACAGAGACTAAGACAACATAACTTAAGATTAGTAAGTGTGAATTTTTCAAAAGAGAATTTGTCTATTTGGGTTTTATGGTGTCAAGCCAAGGTCTTAAAGTAGTCCAAGATAAGGTGTCGGCTATCCGTAACTTTCCGATACCTACTAATGTCAAGGGAATACAGCAATTTCTGGGTTGTAGTGGATATTACAGGCGTTTTATACGCAATTATTCAATAATAGCCGCTCCCTTAACTGATCTTACGAAGAAGGGTGTAGATTTCATATGGTCTGAGCAGCATCAACAGGCGTTTAATACCTTGAAAGATGAACTGTGTAGTTCTCCTATCTTAAAATTTCCTGATTTCGGTAAGGAATTCTTCATTGTAACAGACGCCTCAGACTTATGAGTAGGTGGGGTATTTTTTCAGCAATATGAAAAACAATTTTTCCCGATAGCTTTTTATTCTCGAAAACTGAAAACTTCCGAAAGTAAGTATGCAGTAATAGACAAGGAAGGGCTAGCTATTGTTAATGCACTAGTGCATTTTAAGTTCATAATATACGGTTATCACGTTAAGGTTCTTACTGAGCATAAACCACTAACCGACTTCTTTAAAGGCTTCAACTACAGCCCCAAACGAACTCGGTGGCATTTGATCATTCAAGACTTGGGCGCGAGAATCGGGTATTTACCTGGGAAAGCAAATATCATTGCTGATGCATTATCATGCAACCCCGTGACATCTTGTACGGAGCCTTTAGCTGAATTAAATAGATATATCAACATCCATGCCTATTGTTAAAACGATATCTGAACAAGAAGATTACGGCTGGAGTGCTGAATTATTACAGACTGACCAAAGAAATGATCAGAAATTAGAAAAAATTATAAATGCTTTGAAAGGCAATCATAAGGAAAAGGAATATATAAAGTATAAGCAGCAGAATTATATAATCAAAGATAATATTCTGTGTAGGACCGTGACAAGGAAAACCCACAATACACAACATGTAACAAACGACCAGGTAGTGGTACCAATCTCACTTATTTCCACTATCCTGAATTGGTTGCATGTAAATCCATTGCATGGACAACCGGGGTTCTCATTAATGTCACAGAAAGCCAAATCATTGTTTTATTGGCATACGATGCTTACAGATATAAAAAAACACATAGCTAATTGTCGCACATGTCAGGAAATCAAAGGGCATACGAAAACACCTGTCAGCCTAGGGGCTTATCCCGTGCGCAATCAGCCCTTTGAAAGGATACATTTAGATTTATTAACAGGATTTTACAAATCAGACAGAGGAAATAAGCACCTCTTTGTAATTGTAGATGCTTTAACTCGATGTACAGAACTATTAGCGCTTAAAACTAAAACTGCGATTGAATGCGCTAGGAAGTTTTACGAGTGTTACATTTGTAAACATGGAATTCCACACATGATAATCTCAGACTCGGTTGGAGAATCTAATAATCACTTTCTTACCTCATTGTGTGAATTCCTTAGCATAAAGAAAATAAATACCATGATATATCACCCAGAGTTGAATGGGCTAGTGGAAAGAGCAAATAGGAATGTTTTAAATATATTAATAGTAACACTAGGGGTATCAGACCCCAACTGGGATATTGCAATACCTGCGGTACTGAGTTCTCTGAATCATTCATATCATATATCAATTAAAATGTCACCACACGAAGCATTGTATGATACCCCAGTTAGAACGCCTTTCCATGTATTAACGCCTACAACTAATCTATCAAATCCTTTAAAACAATGTATATGTGCAAGCAAAAGTCGTTTTGATATGTTTCGAAAGAATTTAGAAGAATCACAAATTATAATGAAAAGGAATCATGATAAAATAGCGAAGCCAACTAAAACATATACCGTGGGTGATAATGTATACATACAGGTAAATGTACGTAAAGGACTCAATAATAAATTAACACCTAAGTTTGAAGGCCTATTTAACATTTTGGAAACATTAACGGCCAATAGGTTTAGAGTTCAAAACGTATCCCAACACACTTATGAGAGAATTGTACTATTGGCTCACATAAGAAATTAAAATAAGAGGGAAAGAAGTAAGGGAAAGATTTTTTTTTATTACATTATTTGTTAAAAGTTTTTCTTCTTAATACAGGAGTAATTACATATATTTTTCTCATTGCAGGTTTCCAAGATGAAGTTTTTGTTGTTGGGAGTGATATTGTTCGCTCAGACATTTTTCTCGTGTGCTATGAGCCCTAAAACTAAAAGTATAGATTTTAAATATGGCACTATAGTTGAAAGACAAGAAGACGTTTTTATTACATCAAGTAACGTAGTTGTTGAAGTGCATATGCAAGCAATTTTTCTCCCAGAGAAGGACGTCACTAGCTTAAAGAGCGCCATTTCAAGGTTTGCTGTCTCATTAAATGAAATGCATAGAAGACATTTTCCTCTTAATACAGAGAGTTCGCTTGCATCGACACTAAAAATTGCAGAGATGCTATCTGACGACTTGCAAAATAAGACTTAAGAGGCAGAATCTTTGGCTCGTGACCTTTTGATGTGGACTGTAGGACACGATAATCTTGAGAAACGTAACCCGTTTATTTTTGCTGCACTAAATATCTTTGGTTTTATTGCAAGTTATTTTTAGGAATTTCCAATCGTCTTAAGATTAGTAATCAAAATAAGAAAATTGAGTTTTTGACCCAGGAAGATGAATTATTTATGCCAGAACTAAGGAATCAGTTAGCTTCAATCAATCAAATTATGGGTTTGGTAAATGAACATTCTAGTAATATCAATCAGATTATGGAAGTACAGGATTTGTTGGCAACGTTAACGTATTATGATTCAAAATTAGATCACATACATAATAGAATTGCACATTTCATTGAGAAATCAAAAGATTATGTGGAAGCTATCACGTTAGCGACTAAAGGTGTACTGTCACCCCCATTTGTTGCCAATAAGAGACTTAACGTTAATGGTGGAGAACGGACGGGAAAAATTAGGTTATATTCCTTTGTTAGACGCACATAGGTTAGAATTTTATTACAGCCTAATTACAGTAAGTGTAGAAAATCACAGGATTATGATTACAATTCCCTTTGATTCTTCCGATGCCTGGCAATCTTACAGGATATCACCATTTCCGACTTTCATGACGAATCACTCAAATCCAGTAATATCCATTTTGACAAGACACGTATTGATTTCCCCAGACAAGGAAACATATATGGTCATTAAAGACTTAAATCAATTAACTCACTGTTCAGACGCAATGGATAAAAGAATATGTACAGCTGACTCATTTGAATTCCATAAAAACTTAATGGATTCATGCGAGTTAGGTATAGTGCTAGACGGTGCTCTCTCCCATACAAATGAAAATTGTCTGGGTAGGCTTTATCTCTTTGACAATAAGAAGTTCAATTGCAGACTGAACAACGGCTCGTGGATACGATACGACAAGGCCGGCTTCAATGTATCATGCTCAGACGGATCCACATCCTATTCCCAAATCTTTGTTGCAGCAGATGGTTGTATCGAGACGTCCCCGAATTATACGGTGCATGGAATCAAGACTATCATCAGAGAACGAGCCTCCTTCGCGAACTTCACGTGGTCAACAACATTTCCATCTTTACCTCTTCCATACAATGCACATGTGGCTAAGCGGTTGATGAAATTGACCGAGATAGACCACCCGACACTGACTTATGAAGAACGTCGCTTTTACATACTACTAGTAGGAATTAGTGTTACGGTGATGATATTTATCGCAGTTAACATCCTTGTTTGGTGTAGGTTAAAGAGTAACAGTATTGAGATAAAACAGAACGTTTTGCCATGTCCAGATAAAACTCCTTATTTAATTCAATTTAAAGCCGTTTGAAACTGGCCCCTTCATTCGTTCAAAGGAGTAATATTGTCTTGGAAAAGTGTTGTGCACAAAAAGCAGTTAGTACGCTAGTAATATGTAATAGAAGAGACTATAGAAAATTTGCATTTTAAAGAACATTTAAAAAATAAATCATTTTTTCGGTATCTAATAAAATATATAAGCCTGAATGTTAAAAAACAGAATATGGGCATCTAATAGAATATATAAGCCCTATATATATATATATATATATATATATATATATATATATATATATATATATATATATATATATATATATATATATATATATATATATATATATATATATATATATATATATATATATATATATTATATATATATATATATATATATATATATATATATATATATATATATATATATATATATATATATATATATATATATATATATATGTATATATATATATATATATATATATATATATATATATATATATATATATATATATATATATATATATATATATATACATATATATATATATATATACATATATATATATATATATATATATATATATATATATATATATATATATATATATATATATATATATATGTACATGTATATATTATATATATATATATATATATATATATATATATATATATATATATATATATATATATATATATATATATATATATATATATATATATATATATATATATATATATATATATATGTATGTACGAAACCGTGGTACGTGTACGTACCAGGAATTCGTGTTTGCGCACTAAAATTGTATCTTTACCAAGGTAACAAATATTTTTATTAGTTACTGTATTATATTAAACTATGTTTTGACAAAGGTAACAACTATTCTTTAACAAAGTTACCGAATCATATGTATATCAGTATTTTTTTTTTTTGGTACCATATAATCGTTTGCTAGCAATGTACCATATATGTGATCTGTATTTATCATGCATTTTTTCTTTGTTTTGGCAATATTTGTTAGGTATGCATTATTATTATTTTTTAATGTGCCTATTTGAACATTTGTCCTCATTTGCTTATGGCTAAAGTTAAAAAAAGTAATATATATATATATATATATATATATATATATATATATATATATATATATATATATATATATATAAATATATATATATATATATATATATATATATATATATATATATATATATATATATATATATATATATATATATATATATATCCAGTCACAGTCCTAGTAAACATATTTTGACGTATTGTTAAATTGTTAAAATTTAGGTAGCTGACCGAGCTAATGTAATATAATATATATTACTTGTTTAAAACACATGACCTACAGGTCATTGTGGAATTAAGAGAAGTGTGAGATTTGCCATAGTCATATTCTAAGCAGGATGCTTAGAATATGACTATGGCAAATCTCACACTTCTCTTAATTCCACAATGACCTGTAGGTCATGTGTTTTAAACAAGTAATATATATTATATTACATTAGCTCGGTCAGCTACCTAAATTTTAACAATTTAACAATACGTCAAAATATGTTTACTAGGACTGTGACTGGATATATATATATATATATATATATATATATATATATATATATATATATATATATATATATATATATATATATATATATATATATATATATATATATATATATATATATATTACTTTTTTTATGGCTAAAGTTAAAAAAAGTAATATATATATATATATATATATATATATATATATATATATATATATATATATATATATATATATATATATATATATATATATATATATATATATATATATATCCAGTCACAGTCCTAGTAAACATATTTTGACGTATTGTTAAATTGTTAAAATTTAGGTAGCTGACCGAGCTAATGTAATATAATATATATTACTTGTTTAAAACACATGACCTACAGGTCATTGTGGAATTAAGAGAAGTGTGAGATTTGCCATAGTCATATTCTAAGCAGGATGCGATTGCCAAACCTCAGCAATGTTACATTTTTCATGAAGAGTAAACATAAACCAAGTCCCGTGAGAAAGTTGTCTGTGAGAACAGAACAAGTATCTTCCGGTATAAATGTTGTGTTTACTATAAATGCATAAATGCTGAGATAACTGAGGAGACTTTAGTATGAAATTGGATATATGTATTAGTTCACTTTACGATGTCATACGGAATGGTCATCCGACTAAACCAGCTATACTCCTGTGATGGAGATGTTAACACTGTTCTTAAAGAATAAACTATTTCAAAGTTAACTTACTTAAACTTTACATGAAGATGTAACATACCAACTCTAATATATAACAAATTTTAGATGACATTTGAAGAGAACACAAATGTGTGTTAACAACAGAAGCACACTAATATATATAGGTAATAGCTTTGGCCAAGGCACCAGCCACCCATTAAGATACTCCAACTGAGGAGTTATTTGGTCCTTTCACTAGCCAGATAGGTACTACATCGGATGCCTCTTTGCTGTTATGGCTCCTTTATCTCTTAACTACACATACACCAAATATTCTGGCCTATTTTTACACACTCCTCTGTCCTCATACACCTGACAACACAGATTACCAAAAAATTCTTCTTCAGTCAATGGATTAACTACTGCACTGTAATTTTGATCTAATTTAAGGTAGTTCAATAGCCTCTGCACCATGGTCTTCCACCGTATTAGGGTAGAGTTTTTTTGCTTGAGGGTACACTTTAGTAAACTATTCTCCCTTATTTTTCTTTTGCATGTTTTTAAGTGTTTATTTTTTCATATGAAAGCTCGTTTTATTGTTACTGTTCTTAAGAATATTTGTTTTAATTGTGCATTACCTCTCTTGTAGTTTATTTACTTTATTTCCTCACGGGGTCTTTCTTTCCCTGTTGGAATCTTTGGCCATATAACAACCTGTTTTTTCAACTAGGGTTGTAGTATAGTTATAAATATATATATATATATATATATATATATATATATATATATATATATATATATATATATATATATATATTTATATATATATATAAATATATATATATATATATATATATATATATATATATATATATATATATATATATATATATATATATATATATATATATATATATATATATATATATATATATATATATATATATATATATATATATATATATATATATATATATATATATATATATATATATATATATATATATATATATATATATATATATATATATATATATATATATATATATAACTATACTACAACCCTAGTTGAAAAAACAGGTTGTTATATGGCCAAAGATTCCAACAGGGAAAGAAAGACCCCGTGAGGAAATAAAGTAAATAAACTACAAGAGAGGTAATGCACAATTAAAACAAATATTCTTAAGAACAGTAACAATAAAACGATCTTTCATATGAAAAAATAAACACTTAAAAACATGCAAAAGAAAAATAAGGGAGAATAGTTTACTAAAGTGTACCCTTTTGACTGGCCAGACAGTACTACATTGGATCCTCCTCTCTGGTTACGGTTCATTTTCCCTTTGCCTACATACACACTGAATAGTCTGGCATATTCTTTACATATTCTCCTCTATCCTCATACACCTGACAACACAGATTACCAAACAATTCTTCATCACCCAAGGGGTTACTGCACTGTAATTGTTCAGTGCCACTTTCCTCTTGGTAAGGGTAGAAGAGACTCTTTAGCTATGGTAAGCAGCTCTTCTAGGAGAAGGACACTCCAAAATCAAACCACTGTTCTCTAGTCTTGGGTAGTGCCATAGCCTCTGTACCATGGCCTTTCACTGTCTTGGGTTAGAGTTCTCTTGCTTGAGGGTGCACTCGAGCACACTCTCCTATCTTATTTCTCTTCCTCTTGTTTTGTTAAAGTTTTTATAGTTTATATAGGAGATATTTACCTCCGCCAGGAGGTTATGTTTTCGGTTCGGTTTGTTTGTTTGTTTGTTTGTTTGTTTGTTTGTTTCTCTGTTTGTCTGTCTGTCTGTGGACAACGTAGAGGCCACATTTCTACACGGAATCACTTCAAACTTGGCCAAGTAGTTCCCCAATGTGTATGGAAGAACTGATTAAATTTTGGTCAAGGTCACCCCAAGGTCAAGGTCACAGGGGTCACTGGTGTCACTATGACATAAGTGGCCATATCAAGAGACAGAAATAAAGCACTGACTTTTGCATAAGCCAACAGGGAAGTCCTAGTCCAGGCGCAACCCATGGGTGATGTTCAAATTTATAAAGGTCAAAGGTCAAGGTCATATTGGTGCATTATATCAATGTCATATTAAGTATCAGTGGCAAATGAACAAAGATCACTTGAAGGTCAAAAGTCAAGCAGGTCA
>NW_027168871.1:235000-245000 GCF_036898095.1 Palaemon carinicauda | reverse complement strand
ATTCGGACAGCTCTGCAGACTTGCCTCATATTATAATCAGCTATCTCTCACCTTTTATGAGTTACACACAAAAAACGAGCAAATATGACCAAAATTCACAAATTTGACCTTGATAAATGACCTTTAGACCTTGAAGATGACCCCAGGTGGTGTTGAAAATGTTACTATTGAACTGACCATCCTCAAAAACCCCCATTTTGATCCAGAGAACGTGTTTCTAGCCCTTCTAGAAGTCATTTTAGTCCAGACTCAAGTTAATCTTTCAGACTCAAGTTAAAAACCCCGAGGTCCTGACGTTCCAGTCCTTCTTAAAGGAGTCTATGATATATATACACATAAATATATATATATATATATATATATATATATATATATATATATATATATATATATATATATATGTGTGTGTGTGTGTGTGTGTGTGTATAAATATATATGTATATATATATATTTATATATATATATATATATATATATATATATATATATATATATATATATATATATATATATATATGTATTATATTATATATAGAATATATATAAATTATATATATATATATATATATATATATATATATATATATATATATATATATATTATATATATATATATGTGTGTGTGTGTATATATCATATTATATATATAGTATATATATATATATTATATATATATATATATATATATATATATATATATATATATATATATATATATATATATATAAATATATATATATATATATATATATATATATATATATATTATATATATATATATATTGTATATATAAATATATATATATATATATATATATATATATATATATATATATATATATATATATATATATATATATATATATATATATATATATATATATATATACGAGCGGGATACCTTAACGTGGTGAAAGGATCTTTGTACAAAATCGTCGGTAAAGCTGTACTAGGTTGGTGTGCTGCGTGTGATAAGACAAAAGTCTCTTTCTATCATCAGTCCGAAGTACTACGTTAAATAAAATTGTTGATAGAGCATTTCCCTGCTTTAGTCCTCTATGGATGTTAAAGGGCTCTGTCAGTGTTCCCCTGACCTTGATACTGCACGTTTTATTCCGGTAGCACATTTGGACTAGATTCATTAATTTTCTGTTATGTGGAAGAACTTCAGTATGTTCCATAATGATGGTCGATGCACACTGTCATAGGCTTGCTTGAAATTTTTGAATAGATAGAATTTTGTTGAGTTCCCAATATTTCTCTAGAGCTTGCCTTATGGTTTGATCTAAAACCTGCCTGATAGTCACCAATTATATCTTCACAATAAGCCCCAATCTAACCTGCAAAGCTGGATTCGACCTACAAGTTAGTACCTCCTAGTTACCTCTGGCCCCAAATTTGTTACAGACCACTCCACTCTCTCACCTGGCAGATATACTAGTCGGAACAAGCCATTGCACCTCAACAAGGTTAAGTAGGCTCTTGCCCTAATGATGAGCGATCCACACTGTGTACACACATACACGCGCACACACACAAATGCACACACACATTTTATATATATATATATATATATATATATATATATATATATATATATATATATATATATATATATATATATATATATATATATATATATATTTAATGATTAGGAAATATAGGATATGTTAAGATCAGTAACGAGGTTAAAACAAATCAGTCATATATGAACTATACAGAGAGACTTAGTTAACCTGTTCAGCATAAAATAATTTTACGTAAGCCTGAACTTCTACAGTTCCATCATTTAAATGCGAAATTAGGAAGATCATTCCACAGTTGGAATAAAGCTTCTGGAATACTGTTTAGTGTCCATCCTTATGATGGAGGAGGCTTACAAATTATAAGCCTAATAATAAGAAAGGATATAGCATAAGTGTAATATATAGTCATACTTCTTTAACATTCAGGATATGCAGGATATGCTGAATGATTTTCAATGGCTAAATTGGAAAGGAGGTCTTTCTTATAATCAATAAAACACTGAAAAAAAACTTTAATAAATGTATTGATGTACAGCTGGACACATAAATTATTGTCACACCCCGCTCGGGAAAGATGCACCTTTTCGCACCTATATTGCACGGCGAGTAACGAAACAAATAGAGTGGGGAAAGCTGGCAGAGTTGTTGGGTGTGGGATATACATAGGAACTCTCTGCTCAGTAAGGGTGTTACAGGGTGCACTGCCTCACAGCTAGGTGTACCAGGAGTTTTTGTGTCCTAACTGTACAAAGAAAAACCATGAACACCAACAAGAACAGAGAGAGAGAGAGAGAGAGAGAGAGAGAGAGAGAAGAGAGAGAGAGAGAGAGAGAGAGAGAGAGAGAGAGATGGCAATAATAGTAAATATTTCACAAGCATATCCAGTTCTTTGCTTAAACATTATTCATTCTTGATACAGATTTGTCATTTGGTCTCTTAGCACATTTCATGATACATTACGAATCAGTACCTCTAAGTTCAACGTAATCGTTAGATCTTTCGAGCAATATATCTAGACAGCAAAATCATTAAAAAATTACATATACCGAAAAATTATATATTACAAATTATTTGTATATTTCAGAAAAGCGATTTTTTTTTTCGAAATTTAAACCCAAAATTAGGTAGGAAAAATGTTAAAGCAATAGATTTAATCAGTAGATATCACTCTAGGTATAAAATATTGGTTATTGTTAACATGGAAGTATAATTTGTATGGGAAAAATTTATTTTGTGTCGAATAAGTTTGTTATCCGAGGCAAACACATCATAAATATTGCTTTAGCAAAGGAAGGGGAGGTATTGCTCGCACATACTATTAGACAGAAATAACAGTTTGAGTAAATATAACATCATGCGGGCAAAGGTTATACCAAATATCATTCTCGCAAAGAGCTTCTGTTCGGTCCATTATGTGTAAGAGCTGATGAAATTGTAGATGGCAGTATCTGGCAACTCAGTTCTGGGCCCATTGTTCAAAAGGCGTAATTGATATAAAAAGAAAATTTAATTCATATAATGTTTAGAAGATCAACGTTAAAATTATATTACCATATATAAAAGATGAAGAGACACTCTTGACACCCTCAGCAACATACTTCATATCAACAAATTCAGAAATGCTAAAGTATTTTGAAAAAAAAAAAAATATTCAATTATCAGAATGTTCGTGAGAGTCCTTACTGTAGATACATAAGAAAAACTATGAGAATATTGTTACTAATTATAATTACTTACAGCGTTTCTTATTATTATTTACTCGATGATATATAAGATTCCTGAACAAAGAGATAGCGTTTCATATATGTGAAATAATCCAAATTTTATTGTTGTTAATTGTACCTTCCGTTATTGCTGCTATCAAAATTATAATTCATATATATATTTGATTTTTATCATCAGAGTAAATATAAAAAATCATTTGTAAGTGGTTCTAAGGTGTTATGGATAAATCTGAAAATTCATTTTCTTTAAAAAAAAAAACAGGAACTGTTTTCTTGATAATTGTTTTCATATTTATATTGCTTGATGAAATAAGAAAAAAAAAAATATGTTGATTATCATTCATAAGTTTTTGTTTCTCCGTAAATAAAAAACATACTTTTCTTCATAATAGTTTCGATAATTTCTTTGGTGGATGAAATAAAAAAAGTCTTGCTTTGAATATCTTTTAAAATAAATTTATTTTCTCTATTCATATTTTTCTCAGTGTTGGATGGAATGTAACTTGATTTTACTATCTACTGAAATTGTTTTGTTTTTTCCTTTTTTTAGAAAGATATTTTTTATATTTGTTCTTGTTTTTATTGTTGGGGGAAATTGAAGAAATCCCATGCTGATTAAAGGTTTGGTTTGTTTATGTATCGTTCCCTTCCCCTTATAGCAGCGGAAATATTTATGATAATATCCGAGATTTACTCGGTAAGTGGTTTGGGATTCAATCTTCTCTATTGGGAGGTTGACAAGATGAGATCTGGGTAAAGTTAAAATTGATGCCGAGAATGGTAGTCGTCTCTCTCTCTCTCTCTCTCTCTCTCTCTCTCTCTCTCTCTCTCTCTCTCTCTCTCTCTCTCTCTCTCTCTCATCTAAGTTTGCAAAGACTAAAGGTATGTTCCCCTAAACTAATTCGCTCTACCCAAAAGCAAATGTCCTTCAGACATCCAAAATCCTTGTAGCTCCTGGTAACCCTATATTATATATAATCACCTTCGATGACCATTGAGAGTCTTAGCTAGGATGGAGAGAGAGAGAGAGAGAGAGAGAGAGAGAGAGAGAGAGAGAGAGAGAGAGAGAGAGAGAGAGAGATAAGAAAAAACAATTAGCCTTGAATTTCCATTTTCTGTATCAATTTTTATGCCATTAAAACGGTAGAGCCTCGTCAAGGCAGTCCCAATTCTTAAGGGGAGAAACCTCTCTCTCTCCCTCTCTCTCTCTCTCTCTCTCTCCTCTCTCCTCTCTCTCATCTCTCTCTCATCTCTCTCTCTCTCTCTTTAATTGAAACTCATGTTTCTAAATATTATAACTACTTGAGAAAAAAAAATTACCCCATCAACAGTTACTGTATGTCTGAAGAAACCTCTATTGTATCATATATTGAAATTGTGTTTATCTGCAAATATTTCTAATCATTTATTTTGGAAAAAAATTGTCATATCTACTTCAAAAACGATGCAACATGACCTTTAAGTCTTAGGCTTCTTGAATATTACCACACTAGATCTAAAATACTTTTTTTTCTATTCTAATAACTTTTCAAATGATGATTTATGAATAATATTAAATTTTTCATTTGAAAATATATAAAACGGACAATTTTCAAAGTGCTTAATCAACCGGTTATAAAAGGTCACTTTTTCACATACGAAAAGTGAATATTTTCTTTCTTGATAGATTGCTCTTAAAATACTTACGGGGTAAGATTATATCATGTGAAAAAGAATAATTCAAATACTAGTTCAGTTAAGTAGTCCCACCTATAATGTATTGAAAGGGTTTGTGTATCGCAATGATCAGCAAAGGTATACCAGTAACAGAATGTCTCCCTCCATCACCAGTCAACAATAGGTAACTGGGTGCTGAACTGGCTAAACCAAGACATGAATAAGGACATGTCTAACGCCTTCGTTCTGCAGAGCAATGGAAACAACAGCATTTGATAATATTGTTGTTGTCACGTATATTATTTATAGAATGAAGGAGAATTGAATAGAGACGAAAGGCGAAATCTAACCAGGGCCCTTTGCGTTAATAGGCGTGGGAGAAAATGATGATGATGATGTTGATGATATATATATATATATATATAGATATATATATATTATATATATATATATATATATATTAGTATATTATATATATATATATATATATATATATATATATATATATATATATATATATATATACTTTATATATATTTATGTATATATATATATATATATATATAGATATTATATATATATATATATATATATATAGTATATAGTATATATAGTATATATATATATATGTATATATATATATATATATATATATATATATATGTATATATATATACTATATATATATATATATATATATATATATATATATATATATATATATACATATATATGTCTGTATATATATATATATATATATATATATATTATATATAATATTATATATATATATATATATATATATATATATATAATATATATATTTACATATATATACATATATATATATATATATATATATATTTATATATAAATATATATATATATATATATATATATATACATATATATATATATATATATATATATATATATATATATATATATATATATATATATATATATATATATATGTATATACTGTATATATATATATATATATATATATATATATATATATATATATATATATATGTATATATATATATATATATATATATATATATATATATATATATATATATATATATATATATATATATATATATTCACACACACACACACACACACACACATATATATATATATATATATATATATATATTATATATATATATATATATATATATATATATATATATATATATATACATATATATGTATATATATATATATATATATGATGTAAAGGAGAAAATTCCGCATTTAATATGTTGATATTTGTATATGATTTGCTATTTTGTAAGTGTTGTTTGATAGAGAGACAAATAAGTTTGATCGATTTCATATGGAGTGCTTAGAATACAGAAGACAGCGAAATCGTAGTGAAAAGCCATTATGCGTGATAAATGTGTACCTTGCAGTTTCACTAGATATAACAGGATATCAGGCACGGCACAAAACTATTGACTTATTGGAATTAGTCATTACCACGCAATGTTTGTCATTACCAAAAATGTTGCAGAAAAGCCGGTAACAATGACGTCACCATTACATCAGAAGAAGGGGCCAATAAAACACAAGAATAGTCTCATGACGTGACGCATCACCACACCTTTCTACTGGGCTACCTGGGACGCTTGTGTGATATATGACAGGGCTCTTACCTCTCAGTATTCGCTGTGAACAGATTCCCCTTCCCCCACATCCTGGCCAGAGACCCCACACCAAGTGCCGACATGCCGGGCACTTAATTAACTTCAAGAAAAATGGTCAAGATGGTTGCAAGAAGAAGCAGAAGAGAAATCCAGTTGGAGAGAGACGATGAAGGAGGAATTTACCCAGACGATTGTTCAGGGGTGGACACCAGTTGAAGATCGAGTTCCTTATCTGCCCACATCAGGGGAAAAAATGGATATCGCATCCCATATGCAAAGTGTGAAGTAGCAGTCCACGGTTAAAGCCTCCAATCTTTAAGAGAAATTTTGTTCTAGTTTTGGGTTTTTATTATTAAACAAAGTAGAAGAGATTTGTAAAGACGCTGTACACCAAAGATTGTCCAGTAAAGCAAAGAACTAAACGGCATTTTGCCTGCACCCATATCTCTTGAGAGACTAAATATGTAAATAAATATTTGCACTGAAATAAATCGCAGTAATAACTCTTAATACCTAAAATTAATATTGAAGTGAAGCGTGATAAAAAAGAAAAATTATTCTGCACCAGAAATCTTCACATTTTGGTGGCAGTTTGAATGGATAAAATGCCATGTGATATTTTTCAGTTCAAGAATTAATAATGAACTTTTTATAGATAAATATTGGCGACATTGCAGAGTTAAAACCAAGATGACATATTGATAGAGAGAACGTGAGACGAAACGAAAGTTTGAACACGATGAGTTCACCAAAGAAATTAGAGTAAAAGAATCTCTCTTATAGTCGTGGTGCAAAATGAAAATAATAGTCTCTCAGTGAATTAGTGAAATAGGAAATTTGTCTCTCATTTCAGATTTGTAGATTGTGTTTTTAGAACTTTATAAACTATAAAATAGAAGGATGCAAGAGAGAGAGAGAGAGAGAGAGAGAGAGAGAGAGAGAGAGAGAGAGAGAGAGAGAGAGAGAGGGGGGGGGCGGTATTCAAGCTTCTATATCACATTTCATTGAGATAAAAGACATCCGTAGGCCATTACATTTATTAAGAAGACTTTTGTGGAGGAATTATGACTAAAGTTCTTCTACCTTACAAGAGTCGGAATGTCTAAGAATGGTCAAAGTTTTCATATTGTTTCATAATATGGCATTCCAATGAACGTAAGTACGAAGCACTAACTACCTAACTTATGCATAGGATCTGTGTTTTAATCAATACATTAGTAGGTCTTGAGAATTACCTATTAGGGGTTACTTAGTTAGATAGAAAAATGTTGGAGGAAAAGGGCATCCTTTACGAATTTTCCAGACTCATATACATTCAGTTTTGGAATTTCTCTAAATAATTATCGTGGATTCACAATTAATTTCATATTTATCAAACACATCGAGAAAAAAAAAAACTATAAATAATTAAGGGTCCATTTTTATTCACGATGGTTTAATTAACATTATTGTTTTTTTTTTTTTTTTTACTATAGTTGCCGAATTCCAATCCTTTGAATCATATTTATACTTAAAGTAATTGAGTTTTTTTTTATTTATATTCTGATGATCAAATTTATATTGTCTAATATGAAGAAAATTATATATATGAAAATCCATTTAATGAAAACTAGCAATTATGTAAACTAATGCATAAAACGTTGATTGAAGAATTACTGATTATATAGAAAATCATAATTTCAGTTGGACAAAAAGTTTCGTGGCACACCCCGCTCTGAGAATGGGCAGGTCGGTATACGGTGAGTGACCAAAGAGATAGTTTAGGAAAAGATGCAAAAGCAGTAGGTACGGTTACAGTCAGGAACTCGCAGCACAGTAATGGTGTGATATGGTGCACATTCTCAGAACAAAGTGTGCAGAGAACTTCAGTAATATAGTTTCGGTGATGGTGTCGCCAACAATCTCTCTGTCCTTGATCCAGATTAGCAGAAGTCGTTCCATCTCTTCTATGATAGGGCTAAGACGTTTTGAAACGATGGTGATCCCTTAAAAGGTTTCACTTCTTTAACCCTGGATAGGTACGGTCCTCGGACACCCCTTTAAGGGTATACTCGGACGCGAACGACCCCGACGCCAAAAAAAATTCTTGAAAAATCAGTTTTTGCAGTAACCTCCCTTTTTTCTTTTGCCAAAAAAAAACTTCAATGAATGCTTAAAACAACTGTATAGATAAATACTACTCATCTGCAGAAAAACTATTTATTATAAATATTTTAAAAAATTAAGTAGAAAAAAAAAGACCTGACATAAAAATTAATAAAAAAAAGTTTATACATATATACACAAATCCTTTTAGGAATTGATTCTTGAATGTTTAGGACACATCTTGATGTATTTTGGATGAAGTCAGACCCATGGAGGTGAAGATCTGAAATGAGAAAAAAAAGGGTAACTTTTTTTGGCCAAAAAAATTTGTCCAAATTTCATGAATTTTTTTGGGTACCCAAATGAAATAGGAAGTGGCTAATTTTTTTAGGGAATAAACATATGTTATCCTAAAATAGAAATATGTAAAAAAATCTTCATTATTTTGTAAATTACATTTATATCAGGGGCCATATCTAAAGGTAATTTTTGGAGTACTCAGAAATTCCGTAAAAAAATACATATATTTAATATATAATATGATATTTATGCAGGTAAAAATATACCAAAATATCACAAATTCTATAGGGAACAAGAATATATATAGATAGGGCAGCTTACGCTTCGGATATGTCCACAAAATGGCCGCCAACCACACTGACTCAGACTCCCTAATCTGCCACTTGAAATGTAGGAAGGGTATGTCAATTTCAAGGTGTTATTTACTAATCTAATTATTATTGGATATGCATAAAAATTGTATGGTGGGTTGCTGGATAATTGTCGATTATTTTACGAATATAAAATTAAAATTCTGACCCAAAAAAAATTTTTTGAAGGGAAATAAAATCGAAAAAAAAATGTAAAACAATATTTTAGCTAAAAAAATTTGATGATATTCAATCAAAAAAAAAGTAAACAAAATTTTCCGACAAATAAACATCTAGAGGAATCATTACTCTGTGATAGTTCCTTAGTACGTAGTAATTTTGAAAGAATTGGGAAAAAACGAAAAAATGGCAATCACCGGAAAATCGAACACATACCTATATATACGCCATATCTGGCTAAAAAAAAGATAGGCATGGGTAGCCAGATCATCTAGAAACACTTTCCAACACTATAAAAATATAAGTTTTGCGACACTACTTGCCAATTCCTTACGGTAACATGACTAAGCAAAAAAATGCAAAACAAATAAAAACGGGCACTCGAGGAAAAATGGCTAACATTCTAATATACGGCATTTCAGAAAAAAAAAAATTCAGCCACGTGCTAGTCAAACCATCAAGGCACATTTTCCGACAAATAAACATCTAAATGAATAATTACTCTGTGATAGTTCCTTAGT
>NW_027168871.1:217500-222500 GCF_036898095.1 Palaemon carinicauda | reverse complement strand
GAGCTTTGACGGGCGAGGGTATGGGGAAGTTCTGAACGGCTGCTACCTTCTCGGGGAGGGGATGGACTCCTTCAGGAGTGATGCAGTGCCCTAAGAACGACACATCGTTGGCGCCAAAGGTACACTTGTCGTACCGGACTATAAGGCCGTTTTGCTGCAGGTGGTCAAGCACGATGCGCAGGTGATGGAAGTGTTCCTCTTTTGAGGAAGAGAAAACATGTATCTCGTCCAAATAACATACAGAGAAGGGGAGGTCCCCTAAGATGCCATCAATGAGACGTTGAAAAGTGGCCCCAGCATTATAAAGGCCAAAACAGGAATAGTTGAAGGTGTATATACCAAACAAAGTGGTGATGGCAGTCTAGGGAATGTCTTCTAGGTTCATAACAAACCAAATAATATCCCTTCAGGAGGTCGCGTGGAGAGAACCTTGATTTTGTACAGGTAGGAGGTCACATCGGCAATGTTTCAGAGGTGGTAGGGATCCGGTTCTGTTTGCATGTTCAGGCACCTGTAATCCCCGCATGAACGGAGGGACCCGTCTTTCTTCAGAACGATGTGTAAGGGTGACGAACATGGGCTGGAGGCTTTTTGGTAAAAGCCCATTTCCTCCATTTCGGCGAACGTCTGTTTCGCAGCTGCCAATCGTTCCGGTGACAAACGTCTCAATTGTGCGAAGACTGAGGGTCCCGTTGTCTTGATATGTTGATAAATACCGTGCTTGGCAGGAGCCATGGGCTTTTGGCGAAGTTCTGGACGGAAAATTTCTGGGTACGATGTGATGAGGTGTGTGAGTGTGTTTGTGTGTGTTTGTGTGTCTGTATGTATGTTTGCGTGTGTGTCATTGGGCGTGAGTGTGTGGGTGTAGTAATAACATGATTTGAAACGTAATGAGCTCTGTTTGAATATAGTTACTCGTTGAAAAATATTTTGATTAGAAATAGTTCCGAAAAGGACAATAATGTAATTAATATCTTTTTGATTTTAGATTGCGTCTTGTTTTATGCAACCCAAACATTTGAAGCCATTTCTGACAGAAATAGCCATCATAAGATGGGTCCCTTCAGGGAATTTGATGATATGGGTTTGTCTGTCTATTACCTAATTTTGAGTCACAGCATTGGTTGGTCACAGCTGAAAACAGTGTTCCATTTCCATGACTCTACTCAGAAATATTGTGGAATCCTTTATAATTGCCTGTACCAAATATCACAATGTAAATCTACTTTATGATCTGGTTTCCAGTAATCCTCTACTATCCTAGTCTCTTGAATCAGACTTATCTATCATTTTCAAGAAATTTACTGAATAAATGTAATGTAATTTACTGTGTCACCAAAAAAAAAAAAAAAAAAAAAAAAAACACAGGAGTACTAACTCCAATCAAGTGTTTAGGCTTTTCTTTTCGGGCTGTAATACACATTTTTGTATATTTAGGTTTATATAAATGTATATAGATTTCTATATTTAGGAACAGGTTTATAGATGTAGATATATATAGATGAAGAGATAGATAAATAGATAGATAGGTAGATATATAGATGGATAGATAGATAGAAGGGAGACAATGGAAGGCTTTGATTCTGTCTCCATATAGTCCAGTGCTTCCATGTAAAAGTGTTACTATTAGTTTATTCGGAATAAACATCACTTTAAAACTTTTAAGGAAGGAATATTAATGGCATAAGCATGCAGCTGGAAGAGAAATTAACTTTTTAATCCGATTGCACTCCATGAAATAAAAGAAAATGTACTTTTTCCATTCTCAGTGTAAAAATAAATTCCCTTTATCTATCATATGAGCGTGGAGCCCGAACATATTGGTCACAAAAATACCCCAGTGAGTCTTTTTGATACTCCCCTTTTAGGAAATCAATGATGATATTACGATTGATTTATCATAATGAAAATCAAAGGATTTCAATAATAATTGAATTTTAACTATTCTCTTCCAAAACTTTTAGATATCAAACAGAGCATCTAATAAATAGATTAGTTATAATCATTGTTGATAACTATACTATAGTACCTTAGGATACCAATATTACAAAGACCCTTCATTCTTGATGCACGCAGTGGTTTTATAAACAGACACACACACACAGACACAGACACAGACACACACACACACACACACACACACACATATATATATATATATATATATATATATATATATATATATATATATATATATATATATATATATATATATATATATATATATATATATATATATATATATATATATATATAGATAGATATATATATATATATATATATATATATATATATATATATATATATATATATATATATATATATATATGTGTGTGTGTGTGTGTGTGTGTGTGTGTGTGCTTGGTTTCAGCACGCAGAAGTCCAGTTCCTCATCAAGGGCGTGACTCGCTCAACCACCAAAGCAGATTATGTTCTCGCAGTGATATTCGAGGACACGCTCCCGGACATGTCCGAGGGGCCTTTTTGAGCAAGAAGACACCCCAATAGCGTATGACACCCTCATAACATACCTTCTGCAGCAGTACTCACCGTTTACAACCGCCCGTATAGCAAAATTTTTCAGCTCTCTCAACAACCGTTTGGGGACCAAAGTTCTTCGCTCGTGCTCTGGAAAATGACCAATATCACTGACACCTGCCACAGACAGCTCTCCTCGTGAGGTGAATTTACTTCGTGTCCTTTGGGAACGCCGTTTACCTTAACCCGTACGCGATGCCATGCCTGATGTCGACAGTTTATCCATAAAGGACTTAATGACCAGAGCCGACGCCCTTATGGACAGCTACAAGATGACCTTCAAGTCCTCCATCAACGCCTCCACTCCTGACGATGAGGACACCTATTCAACGTCAACCAAAGCTGACGTGAATTCGTCAGGACACACACGCCTACCACGTGAAGCTCGCGCCCTAACCAACGACTTCTATAGCCACTTACTGCCGCCCATCGGACGCAGTTTTGCTACTACCACTCCAGATTCGTCGCTGTCGCGAAGAAATATGCCAAGGATTTTCAGTGGCCAGATAACGTGTAAGTAAGCCATCGCTCGTGGCGGTACCCTCCTGTGTTCCTAATCTATTCTTTTTACATTATACAGGAACGGGAGTGTGATTTTTGGTAGACACAGGTGCTTGTCGTTTTCTTTTTCCAAGGGAACTCTTCAGGACACGACGTAGTCTATCTATCTCTGCCGACATTCACCTGGTAGCTGCCAACGGATATGTGGCACCCACCTACGGTTACGAGAACCTCACATTATCGTTTGCAAATGGCCAATTTAATTGGAAGTTTCTCGTGGCTGACATCACGTTGCTAATCCTTGGTGTGGATACCCTCTCTCGTTTCCATATTCTGGTCGATGTCGCCCACCGACGGTTGGTCAACGCAGACTCGTACTTATCGACATATCTTCAAACCCCCCCCCCCCCTCCAACCTCGCTCTCCACATCAGCGCACCCACGGATGCCTACGCCCACATCCTCACGTCGTACCCGGAGGTTTTTCATCCAGAACTTCGCCAAACCCCCACGGCTCCTACCAAACATTGCATTTATCACCATATCAAGACAAAGGAACCCCCAGTCTTCGCCAAATTCAGAGTCTGAACCCGAATCGATTGGCAGCCCCCAAGAGACGTTTGCCGAAATGGAAAGAAATGGGCATTTGTCCATAGGCCTCGAGCCCATGGTTGTCACCTTTGCATATCGTCCTGAAGTAAGACGGCTCCCTCCCACCCTTATGGGGATCATAGGCGCCTGAACATGCGAACAGAACCGGATCACTACCCCGTCCCAAACATTGCTGACATGATCTCTTATCAACACTACTCCCTTCAGTACAAACACCTTCAATTACTCCTGTATTGGTATTCATAATAATGGGGCCAGTTTTCAACGTCTTATGGATGGCATCTTATGGAACCTCCCCTTCTTGGTATGATACGTGGACGACTTACTTGTGTTCTCTTCCTCAAAAGAGGAACACCTCCATCAACTGCGCATTGGGCTTGACCGCCTATGACAAAACAGCCTTGCAGTCCTGTACGACAAGTGTATCTTTTGCGCCCACGAAGTGGCGTTCTTTGGGCACCGTATCACTCCTGAAACAGTCCATCCCCTCCCTGAGAAGGAAGCAGCCATTTAGAACTTCCCCACGTCCTTGACCGTCAAAGCACTGCAGGAATTCTTGGGCATGATCAACTATTATCACAGTTTTCTGCCAGCCATTGCCGCCACTCTTGATTCCCTTTATGCCTCCCTCAAGGGCAAGACAAAAGACCTGAAGTGGGGTCCCTTTCAAGAAGCGTCCTTGGGCAACGCAAAGAAGGCCCTAATAATCGCTTCTGCTCTCACTTATCCCATCCCACACGCCCCTCCTCTTCTCTCCACCGATGCCAGTGACGCCGCTATTGGTGCAGTACTCGAACAGGTGGTCAACGCCTCACCCCACCCATTGGCCTTCCTCAGCAGAAAACTGTCCAAGGCAAAATCAGGTTACTTTACCTTAGATCGCGAATTGCTGACGGTGTACTTGGCTGTTCGTCACTTTTGCCATTTCTTAGAAGGTACGCCCTTCGTTATTCGCACAGACCACATGCCTCTGGAGCACGCCTTCACTTGACAGTCTGACGACTGGTCCGCCCGTCAACGCTGACATCTCTCCGCCGTGGCTGAATACAATTGCACTCTTCAACATGTCCCTGGGAAAATCAGTCCCCTTGCCAATGCCCTGTCAAGAAACACGTTGCCCACCGTTCATGATCCAGAGTATCAAGCATGTAGGACATCATGCTCATCCCTCTGTTGGGAAGACGTCCCATTCAATGACTCCAACCCCACCCTTCTCTGTGACTTCAGTACGGGTAGACCACGACCGTGGATTCCTGCTCACATTCGCCAAAGGTGTTTGATTTCATTCATGGCCTTTCACATCCCTCGCACCGTTTTACTGCACAGCTACTGAAGAGGAAGTTCATTTGG
>NW_027168871.1:205000-212500 GCF_036898095.1 Palaemon carinicauda | reverse complement strand
TATGGAGATGCGACAGAGGAGAGTGGTGGCTGTAGACGTAGACCGTGTCTTGTCCATCAACATAAATCTCGTATCTTTGGATGGTAGCTACGATGGCGAATAGTTCTTTTTCCACAGTGGGCCAATTTAGTTGGGAACCCATAAATCGTCCACTGGAATAAGAGACTGGTAACAGATCAGCTAGTGGTGGCAGGTTTCCTGTTATGGCTGTTATTGGAGCAGGATGATGTAATAAAATGCCCCCATATCCAAGATCACTAGCGTCTGTTTGGAGATAGAATGGTTTGGTGAGGTTAGGTGCCATTAATATAGGAGGAGATGACAAGTAAGTTTTTAGCTGGTTAAATATTTTGAAGAAGTTAGAGCAAATAGTGGTCCTGTGAATGGTGAGAAATTTGGACTGAACTTAGAGTAATATCCTACCATACCTAGAAATCTTTTTAATTCCTGTTTGGTAGGTGGAACTGTATAAGAAGTTATAGCGCTAATATTTACATCAAGGGGTAATACTTTACCATTGCCAACTCGATGACCAAGGTAAGATACCTGACCTATGCAGAAATTACTTTTTGCTCAGTTGATCGTTAATCCATGTTGTTTCAACCTTGAGAAAACTTTTTATCTTTTGAATATGGTCTTCCCATGTGTCAGAGGCAATAATGATGTCATCTAAATATACAAATACTTTTTCCAAGTCCTGTAAAATTAAAGACATTACTCTTTGGAAGGTGGCAGGTGAGTTGGCTTACCTGAATGGCATTACGTTATAACTAAATAATCCAAATGGAGTGATAAATGAAGAAATTTCCTTTGCCGTTTCTGTTAATTTAATTTGATAAT
The DNA here is from genome assembly GCF_036898095.1 of Palaemon carinicauda. Taxonomy (NCBI): domain Eukaryota; kingdom Metazoa; phylum Arthropoda; class Malacostraca; order Decapoda; family Palaemonidae; genus Palaemon; species Palaemon carinicauda. The sequence goes on along the minus strand of NW_027168871.1, from coordinate 211,660 downwards.
AACCCTTCAACAAATCTATTTGGGTTAAGTAGGTCGAATTACTTACTTCGTCAATGATATCTTGTATTCTTGGTAGAGGATACAAATCTTTAATTGTTTAAATTATTTAATCTTCCTGTAATCGGTACAAAGACGAAATTTACCATTTTTCTTTCCTACTAGGAGACATGGGGAAGCCCACGGTGACGCACTGGGTTCTGCCAATCCTTCTCTTATCAAGTAGTTCACTTCGTCTTTCATGATACCCAATTTTTTCTGTGATGTTCGATAGAAAGCTTGTTTAATGGGTGCAGCACCTGGTTGTAGTTTGATGTCATGCTCTAGCATGGTGCATCTGCCTGGTTTATCAGAAGTTATACTAGGAAATTCATGGAATAGAGCTACTAAAGATTTACATTTTGATGCAGATAAGGGTTGTAGATAGTCTGATAAGTTTTCCAAGATCTTTGAGTTTTGAGAATCCTGCCAAGATGCAGTTATTGGATCATCTGTAAATTGATCCATAGGACAATCTATGTATGGTGTGGCACTAGTAATCATTACCGTTTTACTTTCAGGTGATGAGGGAGACAAATAGGCCTTTAAGACGTTTATGTGGACTAATTAAGTAGACTTACGCTTATCTGGAGTGGCGATTATATAGTTGGTTGGCGAGATACGTTGAGTGATGGTATATGGTCCCTGGTATTTCTCTCGTAGGGGAGAGCCTGCAATTGGATGGTATAGCAGCACTGCATCTCCTACTTTGAAACTTCTGGTTTTAGCCTTTATATCATAGTTAATCTTCATCTTCTCTTGAGCTGTTATCAAGTTAGTTTTGGCAATGGAGTGAAGATCTGAAAGTTTCTTGTTGAGTTCTGAAATATATTGGGAAAGAGGTACCTCATTATCTCCCAACTTCAGGATGCGTTCTTTGACTGAACTGAGGATAGTTCGTGGCCGTCGACCGAAGAGTAGTTCAAAAGGTGACATACCAGTTGACTGATTTCGAACTCCTCGTATGATGTACATCGATCAGTTCCAAATCCCAATCCCACTCGTTACCTGAACTATGGATGTATTTCCGGAGTAGATTTTTAATGGTCTGGTGAGTGCGTTTTAATGCTCCATTGGTCTGTGGATGGTAAGCTGAGGAAGATACTTGGGTTATATGATAATCTTTCATAGCTGTTTTAAATGCATGACTCATGAAATTGGTTCCTTGATCACATTGTAGTTCAGTTGGGAATCCTACAACAGTAAATATGGACACTAGTGACTTTATGATGTTCTTGGCTGAAATGTTTCTTAAAGGTACTGCAAATGGATAACGGGTAGTTGGGCATAAGGCCGCAAGTATTCATGTCCCCTTTTTGTCTTAGGCAAAGGGCCTACACAATCTACTATGATCTTACTGAAAGGTTCTTTAGGCACAAGTATAGGTTTTAATGGTGCAACTGGTACTTTCACATTAGGACTACTTACTTTTTGACATGTTATACATGTTTTTGCGTACTCTTTAATATCATTCTTCATGTTTGGCCAATAAAAGTCTTGACTGATGCGTTCATATGGTTTAGTGATCAAGATGAGAGTCAGCAGAGTGAGACAATTCTAGGATCAGAAGTCTTATATCCTTATGAACAACTACCTGGAATAGATCCTTCCAGGTTTCTAGATGACTGTTCTTGCTGGTCCTGAATTTTCTCATTAGTACATTATTATTAATATAAAAATAAGAACACTTGCTGGTATCCTTTGGTTTCACTTGGTTGAAACACTGCTGTAGAGTGACATCTTTCCTTTGTTGATAGCTAAAGGAATCAGGCTGGATCTTAAATGTACTCATCAACTCGTTGAAATCCATAGGTTCAGAGACTGGCAACGGGTTTGATGATGATTCAGTAGGGGTGTCCTTTTTACTGCTTCGTGTCACTGCTAAGCATTCCTCCGGTACAACATCACCTGGATATACTGCTATTAAGTTTGTTAAGACAACAGAGTTAGCTATGTCATTACCCAGGATTACATCTACATTCTTGCATGGTAACAGTTCTGGATTTACAGCTACTTCAGTAGTTCCAGAGAAATAAGGACACTAAAGGTTTACATTAATGAAAGGCAACTTAGACTTACTGGTTAGGTCACCTGTGAGTTTCACCTTTAGATTGGATTACTTTGGGAGAGACGATCGTTTGAGAGGATCCAGTGTCTCTGAGTATGGTTACAGGTTTACCATTTATTTTGCCTGAACAAGTGAAGGGTGCAAACGCTTGGAACTCTTTTCTTCTCCACCTTAGGTCTTGGTTCCTGTTTGGGCAGATTCATTTGCTTAGGAGAGAATAGAGGGGGATTAGGTTTTCTCTTTGAGTATGAAGCTGCACAATGGGGATCAGGACATTCTAAAATATGATGTCCTTCTTGTTTGCAGTATGTACAAGTTTCCTTAGGTCTAGTTTCTCTATATGGGGTTTTACCTACTTTATGAATAAGAGCATAGTCATCTGCCATTAAAGCGGCTTTCTTAGGGTCAGATTCATTCTGCTCTCTTAGATACACATTAATGCTACCTGGTATTTTCCTTAAAAACTCCTCCATTATTATTAAATCGTTCAACTGCTCAAAAGTTTTGACATCTACTTTGTCTACCCACTTCTGAAACTGTTTAATCTTTCCATTCATAAATTCTAAATAAGTCTGCTGAACTTGCTTCTGACTATTACGAAATATTTGCCTATAGCCTTCTGCAGTAATAGAATAAGCATCAAGGATTGCCTGCTTAATTATGAAATAATCATGTTCTTCTAACATAGTGGCACATGCAGATAATGCTTTACCTTTAAATGAGTTCTGGATGATCAAATACCATTTGTCCTGAGGCCAATTGAGATTCTTGGCTGTGTCTTCGAACACAGAAGTAGTTATCAGGTTCCCGTTCTTCAAATGTTGGCAGCAATTTCTGCACCTTGCCCATATCAAAGGGTTCGGGAATTAGCTTACCTACTTCCTTTTCTTTCAGTCTTATAAATGCCAGATCCTGTTCTGTTAATGTGGCTGCCTCTCTCTCAATCTGCAGCCTAGCATGGAGAGCTTCGTTTTCTATGGCTACGTCCTGGTTCTTCATTTGCTGTTTTACTGCCCATAGAGCCTTTTTCTGCCTCAATTTCTGTTCACCTTCTTTTTCTTGTTGCTCCAAATCAGTTGCAGCAGTTTCCACCTTGATATGTTCTAGGGAAGCAGCGGCAGCAGCCGTGCGCTCAGCAGCAGCGGCTTTCCTCTCTTCTAACTCTGCGGCGGCAGTTGTGGCTTGCATCTTCATCTTTTCCAACTCCAGCTGCACACGTAGCTTATCTAAGTCACCATTTTGATTTGTAACGATTAGAGCTCGAACGTCAGCCAATTCTTCTTCTGGAACAATATCTTCATTTACAAGGAAATTCAAAATATGACTGAGAATTACACATTTTACGGCAGTTGCGGGAACTTGTACATCATAATGGCGAGCTAGATTCTTTAGGTCAGTTTTTGTGGCAACTGTGAGAGATTCCACATATCCCGTGGTGATACAATAAATTGTTGCATTACAAGATCGAGAGATCACAAAATTACAAAATTATATGATTAAATCACATTACACAAAAATAGCTTAAATACAAAATTAAGTCCCGCGAAACTTACGATCATACTATAAAGCTTTTATTCACCGTTAACGACTGAACAATGTTTTTTTTTTTTTTTTTTTTTTTTTTTTTTTTTTTTTTTGTACGCTCGAGATCTTGAACACGCGGCTAACTACTTCATAATTACTCAAACGACACGCTTAACATCACAAACTTTTACAACAATTTTACCGAATCAATATACAAGGCTTTAAAACGCAAAGGTATTTTTTACTTTAAACATACCTAATTAGCACATTCTAGTTTACATTTCCTTTTAATTTATACCAGCTTAATACGATAACTTTACAATGTTACCTTTTAATTTATATAAATACTATATTATTCTCGTTATGATAAAGTATCTAGTTAATAATCAACACCTAGTTTAAAGTAATTTATTATCAGAATAATGCACAAACTGGACAAAATACGTATTATGCGCTTTATATATATAACAAGAGTAATTTACCACTTTAGATTTTGCACAAGTATTTAAATATTCATTTACCGACACGTAAATGTTATTTGTACATCAAAATAGTACTTTCAACACCAAACAATATATAAATTAATTTCCTGACTAGAGATAACAATTAGAATTACGAAAATCTCTGAAATTGGAAATTGGCTAATTTCACTTAAGAAATTTATATAAAAAAATAAATCACTCTATATTGAAATCGAGATGGAGGAAATTTCACTTATAATGAGACTTAATTTAATAAATCACATATAATGAAATTTGGGATTTTAAGAAATTGCAAAATCTTAGTGCTTTTTTTTATGAGAAATCTCTGGGATACGAGATTCGAGTAGGCGAAACTTTAAAAGCTACCTACTGGGGGCATCTTCAATTAACAAGGGTGGTTTAAAAGCTGGACAATCAGCATACCTAAGTCTTAACTATATTAAGCGTGACTTGTTCCCCTTACAACCAAATGATTACCCAGACATATATTATACATAAATGTCTAATGAGAGGGAGACAAGACATCTACCTTACCTTGGAATTATTACTGTCGTCCTTTATTCTTGGTACGCCACAACACAATGCTCGATACTGTTCATAACCACTGGAACTGTTGTTTCACGATTCAATCACTTGATATAAATTTGATGAATCATATCGCACATCTTATCCCGGACAGGCCCCCAATAATTATGTGACGAACCACTGTGCAAAAACTTACCCCTTTACAATATGTGGCAGTTCTCTTCACACAATAAAATAGAAGTCATATGGGTAGACTTCCAAATTAACTTGTTTCTTATTACGAGTGTATAAGATTGTCGATTATGATCTAATGTATCTTCTTGAAGCTGGTTGCAGACAAGCGAAGCACCAATAGCAGGATAATGGGAGGAAAGGAATCATAAACTATGTTATAAACAAAACTTTAATCTTACGTTATTAAATAAGATAATGAAAAAGCACTTCAAAACAACCATAATAATCAATGCAAAGTGAATAAGTGAGCAAGGTAGTTGATCTCGTGGTAGGAATAATGTATCCTAACCAAATCAATAAATTTGGGGTTACCTTATAACATGTAAGGTAAAAAAGAGGGATGATTTACAGCAGGAAGGTGAGTGTAAGCAAAAGATAATGAGAAAAATGGAATGAAGATGGCGCTGCAATAAGATGATGTATATATATATATATATATATATATATATATATATATATATATATATATATATATATATATATATATATATATATATATATATATATATATATATATATATATATATATATATATATATATATATAATTAATGGCATTTTCGCTTCTAGAAAGCTTGAGGTTTAGCAGAAAGGCGAAGGAAAGCAGATACTTCAGCATTTGGACAGTTTATTGGCTAAGCTTTCGGGAACAACATTTCCCATCATCGGAGCTAAAAAAGGAATGTAAAACACATATCAATAGACATTACGTTAGTCAATGAAATTCTGTAAAAAGGCAAGAATTATAACAAATAAATCGAAATACTTTAAAAAATGAATTGGAGGAAATATACTAAAAAATAATAAATTAAACCATATAAATCAAATTAAAACATTAAAACATTAAATGAATGCTATAGGAAAAGAGCAATATCAAAATCAGAACAAATACACAGAAAACTTTAAAGAAGAATTCACAAAACATCATAAATATGGGAATCAAAACAATAATACACAGAAATAACCTGGAATAAAAGAAAAAGAAAAAAAAAAAAAAAAAAAAAAAACAGACAAAATAAAATAAATTCTGGATAAGATAGAAACACACCTATTTTGGAAAAATATCCAAGACTGAGACATGGAAGGACGGGGAGGCTGTAATTAATGGTTTGAAGATTAAGTGGTTAAGTTGTTAGGCAATATGTAAAGGAACAGAGGTTGTTGAGTGATTGAGAGTAGGGGATAGCTGTTTAATGAAAAGTGATTCTAGGGTAGGTAGAGAATAGCTATTGGGTGATTGGGCTAGTATCACTAATATTCCACTATCAGAAACAATAGACATTATTTTAACTAGACTATTTCCCAACCCGACTTCCTCATTTCATGGTTTTAACGTTAACTCTTTTAGAAAATTACTTGAACTTGCCGTAACAGAAACTTTCTTTATTTTCAATAACACAGTCTACAAACAGGTCGATGGTATGGCAATGGGTTCTCCCTTGGGCCCTACCTTTGCAAATATATTTATGTGCCACCTAGAAAAGTTGTTCATTGATCAGTGCCTTGTGTCCTTTAAACCCCTATTTTATAGACGTTATGTTGATGATACATTTGTTCTTTTTAAAGATAAAAAATCATGCCACTTTGTTTTTAGAGTACATAAACTCATTTCATTCAAATATTAAGTTCACGTTGGACTCCGAACATAATGATCAACTTTCCTTTTTAGATATTAAGATTTCACGTTGTAATGGTGCATTTAGTACTGGCATTTTTAGAAAACAAACTTTTACTGGACTTGGGTTAAACTTTTTTAGTCACTGTCCGATTTCATTTGAAGTAAACTCATGTA
>NW_027168871.1:185000-195000 GCF_036898095.1 Palaemon carinicauda | reverse complement strand
TCATGACTGACTAAATCCATAGAGGATTCATTGGCTAGATTCGTCAAAGGATAGACAGTTTTTTTGTGATGATCAGTGTCCATCCAACTAAGGCCAGTGACCGGTGCCGGTCCGTAGTAATTCTAGAGAGATCAACCACCAGGAATCAGGAGTAAAAGCCGAAGAGGACAGTTTGTCCATTTCCTTGAACCAAATCAGTCACACTGCTGCAAGGACTTCATCAAGATTTAAGGGGGAATTTTCTCAACACCCAAAGCTCTCAATACTCGACCAAGTTGCTCATTCGCCCATACGAGTATAATCGTTGGCAAACATGGATTACCAAGCTATATCACCTAACATAATAATACCGCCTACACAGTATATATATATATATATATATATATATATATATATATATATATATATATATATATATATATATATATATATATATATGTGTGTGTGTGTGTGTGTGTGTGTGTGTGTGTGTGTATGTGTGTAGAATGCATACTTATGTATTTCTATATAATCCATGGGGAAGAAACACCTCAATATACCGCCGAAACATCAAACCCCCAACCCCTCAAAAAACAGATTTTGTAGACTTTTGATATGTATAACATCTGAAGGTATAGACAGATCATACCATGCCTATGATTATATATCCTTAATCCATCTGAAAATACGATCCCTTTAAGGCTAGGAATAAATGATAGGAGACATTTCGCTTGACCACAAAGGTCTTCTCTACTCGTTCAGGGAATTAGTTAATTGTGGTCGTTAATATAAAGCTTCAGTACCGCTGTCATATACTGTATGTAGCTGATGCCTTTGTGAGATTCTCAATATTTGGAAGATTTACATTAGATCAAATGAATTAATACCGTCGTAAAGAGGTATGCATGAGCACATAAATGAACGAAAAGACACATCAAATACTCACGCATACACACTAGCACAAACACACAGTTACATATACATACATATACACACATTTATATATACTGTATATATATGTATATATAAATTATATATATATATATATATATATATATATATATATATATATATATATATATATATATATATATATATATAATATATAAATAAATAAATATATATATATATATATATATATATATATATATATATATATATATATATATATATATATATATATATATATAATATATATATATATATATATATATATATATATATATATATACATGTGTGTGTATATATAAAAATATCTATCTTTCCATATATATATATATATATATATATAGAGAGAGAGAGAGAGAGAGAGAGAGAGAGAGAGAGAGAGAGAGAGAGAGAGAGAGAGAGAGAGAGAGAGAGAGAGAGACAGAGAGAGAGAGAGAGAGAGAGAGAGAGAGAGAGAGAGAGGAGATGAAATGGTTTGAGTTTACTCTAATCAATGAAGTAATATCCCAGCATATAAACTCCTCTTCAGACATTTATGCATAAAAATTATTGCATTACACTTCCAAAAGCGCACCTTCACTTTACAAAGGCTAGATTGACTGCTATAAAATATTTTCTAAGCTATCCAGACTTAGGGGGATCAGCCGTTTCAGACTTTAGACCCTAAGCCACTTGCCCTTTATCCATCACTTTTTTTTTTTTTTTCACAGTCCCTTCTCGTTGAGCTTTACCGTCTCACCATCTGTGGTCGTGGCCAGGAATATTTAGCATTAACATTTGAAATAAGATTTAAAACATATACAGTAAAATCTTCCCTACCTTGCCACTTCAATCTTTATCGGAAGAGCTTTATTCGCTTGATGATTATCTAGGACGTCTGGCAAAATTGGATATAGTTATTGCAGGCTCTAGATAACGGGAATATTTTGTTAGATTTGAATACTTATCCAAATAATGGTAGAATTTGCGGAAAAAAAAAAATACCTGTAATAAGCAAGTCGTTTTTTTTTTTTTTTTTGGGGGGGGGGGGGGATTTGCTTACTTGAACATCCGTATACCAACATATGTTTGGCTCGATATGATAAGATAATTATATTTTGTAGTCCTCCATATAACTTAAGTGCTGTGTAAGAAAACCTCCCCATTTGCTTAAAATCGACCAAGATATTTTTGTTAACTAGAATAATGATAAATAAATGAAATATTTATTGAATACAAAATCTGAGTGACACCACTTATTCATGAAAGCATTCTTCACGATACAATAAGCTTTTGTTTTGTTTGGTGGCGATTTTATTAGCGAAGGTTGAGAGAAAGAAGTACAGTACTCCAAATGGCCTATTTCTAAATTCAGCTGATGAACATCTTGTCTTGGCTTCACACAATTATCAAATAGTTCCAGATTGGAATTATCAAATGAAGGTGTTTCATGCTGCCGCTCGGGAGAGATTTCTTTTCTGGAGGGATAGCGAGAAGCTAGGAACTAAAATTGACGGCTGAAGACAAGCACCGGAGAGGAAAATCATTTATTTTAAAAATTATTAGAATGTTTATTAGATATATGATTAAAATATGAAAGAATGGAACACAAATGTTAAAGAACGAAACAAAAACAGAAATGTTAAAGAGCATAAATAATAAAGAATAAAGACGTAACACGTGATGCCAGTGGATAGAGGAAGAAGCTCAGAAAATCAGATCTGGGTGTGAGAAAATATTTAGGAATCCAAGGGTATCGCTCCTCAGATGTGTGATTTAGTCATTATTTTTGAGATATTTTAATATATAATTTTTCCCTTCCCCCGCTTACTGCATCAACTGTAGAAATTAGGGTTTAGTTACTACCTTCATAGGCTGAGGAGCTGTTATGGCTATTTCCCGAACACTCCGAACTAGAACCTCAAGGAAAACAATGTAGTTCTTGCTTGCTAAGCTCCCATCTACCTAAAGTATTTTACACGGACCAGAGGCCCTAATCCAGACCTACGCAGCTGTGCTAACTCGACCACTTGAAAGGACGTTGTAAATAGGGACCTTATCATACAGAGTTAAACCTTTTTAAATGAAGATTATAGGAAGGCTGTGCATGAAATTAATAAGAAGTTGCTTTGGTCTCCAAGCTGTCCCTTTTGATCAAGATAAAGCGACTAGCAATTATATAATTATTGATAACTTACTGTCAGGTTATTAGAATAATTTTGTCTTTATGCCATCTGCATATGTATTTTTTTCGGTAAATTAGAGGAAAATACAATTTGGGGAAGTAGATATATCGTAGTTTAATGACAAAATTCCGGAAAATTACCTCGTCCTGACTCAATTTACCTCAATATAACTTATTTTTTATACGAAATACTAAATCCTGATTGCAATCAATGGGCTATGCATTCATCAGTACCTATTGTATTCATCATTGATTATCAAATATGCAGAGTTGATACTTAAATTTTGTAACTTATCAAGCTTCCATAAACAGCAGATACATTATTCTACTGCTGCTATGTTTTTACAAATAAACGAATAATGAAAATATTTGCTAAAACATTAACGGTTGTCAAATAACATTTTGGCAATGATAAAATATATTACAGGCAGTATCGAGAATCCATATTTAACCTCTCTCCACAACCCATAAAACAGAAATACTGGCAGGTGAAGGGGAAACTGTCACCCACAACTCTTCCCTGAAAAGTGTAGCTTTGGCCCCTCCTACGAAAAAGTAGTAATTGCAGATTAATGATATATATATATATATATATATATATATATATATATATATATATATATATATATATATATATATATATATATATATATATATATATATATATATATATATTTATATATATATATATATATATATATATATATATGTGTGTGTGTGTGTGTGTGTGTATCCTAATTCATGTATATAGGTGTGTGTTATACATCAAGGTAAATGAACTAAATATTGATGAGTATTCCACAAAAACCTGTCTCTGCATATTTTGCCATGGTTGCATTTTGGTAGCGAAGGGAGTAGTTTGTTGCCGGTGGGTGCTCGAGTTGATAAATTCCCTCACCTGAGAGGGTAGTTGTGTATTTATTACCTTTTGTAATAAATGAAGAAAACCCTTATTTCGACGTCTCATTATCCGTCTACACGGGTGTCAGATGTAAGGAATACGTCTTTTGTGTATGCTGGGAGTGAAGTTGTTCTTTGAGCCGGTGAAATAGAAGATCAAGAGGCCTATATACACAAAGCAGGATTGGATAATAAGTTAAATAACTTGCATCAGTTAATGAACAGATTGTTGGTGGAATGAGAACAGAGCGGCGCGCAACCAAAGCATATCCTACGTACATGGACGAAGTTCAAATGCACACAAGTGAAAGTACACATGCACAGCCGAGTGAAGATACGCAAATCGTAGTTCGGAAGTCGCCAGAACTCCAGGCAAGTGTTAGGCCTTTTAATGATCAACGAACTAAAGAAGAGTTTCAATAGATTGAAATGTTTTTGAGAGACTTTGAAGTACCTACATATGGGAGGTCAGAAAGAGAAGAAGCTATTCAAGTAATCAGATTGCTGAAAGATGCTCCAGCAATGGAGGTAATGAGTTGGCCATAGGATAGTTTAAGAAATTACACTTAAATAAGACGACATTCGATTAAGAAGTATGCCTTGCCTGATGCGAGAAAGGGAGACCTAAAAATAAATTACCAACCCAAAATGCGGGAAGGTGAATCCGTTCTTAGTTTTGCAACTCTCATTTTACGGGATTGCGATTTGTTTGCTACGCGGAGTGCCAATCTCCCAGAAGGTGATAAAAAGGCAATTGCCCGTAAACATATTCGCAGATCAGTAAACCCGTATTTATGTGGTTATTTGTTCGATGACAATCTCTTGTTAACAGATATAGTGAGTCCGATACAAGATATTTAGACAGTTTGCCAGAAGAAAAAAAGGACTGGGAATAATGGGCCCAATTCCAAAAAGTTTGCAGCCATGAGAGGCAGTCGACCCCCGAAGAGAGGTAAGGGGAGTGCAGTCAGCAGATTACGAGTCTTCGAATGTAGTCACTGATGGGGAGAGGGGCACCAACAAGTGGATTGCCCCACCCAAGGATACCCCCGCTGTTACACTTGACAGGCCTATCCTCATCTATCTCGAGAGTGCTCAGCAAAAAAGGCCAAGGGCGGGCGGGCTGTGGCACACACAAATCTCCCCCCGCTCAACATCCGAGGAATAGGAAACAGAGGAAGGGGGAGACGAGGGAGTTCCATTCCGCCAACCCCCCCCCCCCTCCCGCATGACATCACAAGCAGTAGCCGAGGAATCAGTGACGACAGACGTTACAAAGAAGCCACTGGGACCTCCATTGGTACCCCAGACCTCACCCCCGCAGCACTAGGGGGCAGTGACATTGCAGCTGAGGTCTTTGGCCTGTGCCCCATATCTCGTAATGGCTGTCTAGGAATGTTAGCAGTTAGGATTGACCTGCAAGATAAATCCATTCGAGCGCTGATTGACACAGAAGCCAGTGTTTCATCGATTGAAAAAAAAAGATTCTCATTAAATCCACTACAGCCAGCGGCAACCATTGTTCTTGACACGCCAGAAGGAAATAAACTACACATACACCATACAGCAATCGTCCAATTTAAGGTGTGCTCAGAGAAGTTTACACATGATTTTTTTGTCTTGCCCATCCTGGGAAGTTCTGGAATCGAGGCCATTTTAGGAATCAATTTTATCTCTAATAATCAAATTTGTATTTTTGGCAGAAAGATACAATAACATTGAAGCAGGAGGGTATATTTTGCTGACAAAAAGTCATGAGAGAATAAGTGCGTGTGTTAGCTCGGAGAGACATTTAAGTAGGGTAACAGCTCTACCTGAGAGAGAAGGGTTGTCTCCTCAAACCCTTACGAGCATATCTGTGACCCTGCGTCGCCCTCTTGCGGAAGGAACCTAGGTCGTTGTTAAACCCCATGACATTTGGGCCGATACGGTTTTAGAGAGCTTGACGGAATTAAAAGAAAACAGAGCTGATATAACTATAGTTAATTTGTCAAATAAAAGAGTTGTTTTAGGAAGTGATTCTGTGTGTGAAATAAAGATATGTGAAATTGCTTATAATGGGATGTTGGGAGCTACAACTCCAGCCCGCACAGACGAACGCACTCTGTATTTGATTATGGAAGCGTGAAAATTATGTGTGTCATAATATCAGCATGTAGTTAGTGACATTGTCAATAATTATTCCAGTGTAATTGCAATTGGAAATTAGCCGCCCAGAAGGATTGATCAATTTCCCTTTAGCCTTGAAACTGGGCAGGTGAAGTCGATCAGGTCAAGGCCTTATAAGGTACCCAATCCTTTCCAGAGGGAGATATAAAGGGAAATTAATAAATTAAGGGAACAAGGGATAATCGAGGGGAGTGAATCACCCTGGGCTTCTCCAATTGTAGATGTTAGGAAAAAGGATGGCTCGGTAAGATTGTGTTTATTATAGGAAATTGAATGCAATCACTAAGGATAATGCATTCTCATTGCCCTCAATCGAAGAATTACTTGTGAAAATCCGGGATAGCAAATATTTTACAACTGTTGATTTAAAATCTGGATACTATCAAATACTCATTCAGGAAGACAGTAAATGTAAAACAGCATTTATTGCTAACGATCAATTATTTCAGTTTAATTTTCTTCCGTTCAGTGTTAAAGATGTTCCAAGTAATTTTTCTAGGGTAAAGATGGCGGTTTTGTAGCCCTTGATTGGCCATAATGTTTTTGTTTATAAGATGATATCATAATTACTGGGAAAACGGCCGAAGAACATAGAAATAATATTCGTAAAGTTTCAGAAGCATAGCTATGTAATGGTTTGAAAATAAATTTGTCGAAGTGCAAATGTTTCTGTAAACAGGTCGAATTTTTAGGTCATATAATAACCCCACAAGGTATCCAACCCTGCCCCAGTAAAGTAGCAGCTATTAGAGATTTTCCCGGGCCACGTAACTCTAAGGAAGTAGCTGGATTCCTAGGACTTGCTTGGTATTACCGTAAATTCATAAGAGTTTTTGGAGAGATAGCGAGAACCTTAGATGCTTTAAAGAAACAAAAAGTAATGAATTGGGGAGTGGAAGAAGAAAGGGCCTTTAACTATTTGAAAAGTGCCTTGACTAGCAATGAATTACTTGCATATCCTAGATTTGATTGCCCATTCTTAGTAACATCAGATGCGTGTAGGGTAGCTATTGGTGGCGTAGTTTTTCATCCAGATGATAAAAGCAGAGAGCGACCCATTTGTTTTGCTTCCTGGTCATTAAAAGGGTCAGAAAAGAATCATAGTACATTCGATTCAGAGGCTTTGGTTATTCTTTTGTTTCTAGAGAGGCATCGGTTCTTTTTATTAGGTCAATCGATTGAGTTGCAAAGTGATCATCGCCCCCTACATGATTTGTATTACAAAAATTATTTGACTTCTCGACAAGCAAGATGGATTGAGAGATTGTTAGAGTTTAATATAAACGGTTTTCACCACATAGAAGGTAAAGCTTACAAGGTAGCAGATGCTTTCTCCAGAGGTGCATTAATAGGAGTAACAACTAGGGCACAAAAGTGGAATGAAGAACGTAACCAAAATATTGACGATCCCCATCATGATGGAGAAAATAGAGAACGGGATGATGGTTCTCCCGATGCGCCTGCAGAAGGAGAGAGAGAGAGAGAGAGAGAGAGAGAGAGAGAGAGAGAGAGACGACTCGGGAGAGAGAGAGAGAGTTGCAGCTGTTAGAAAGAGAGAGAGATACAAGCGGTGAAAGGGAATATATGTGGGTGACCGAGAACATAACCAAGGGTGTCTACAATGAATGCCCTGATGATGCAGGTTTGATTGACTTGGGAGGTTGGGACATAAAAGAAGTCCGAGAGGGACAGAAAAAAGAGGAATGGATGAAAAGTGTACAAGCAGTGATTAAAGGGGAATTGGATAGTTATCCATCATTTCTGAATGTGCCTCTTGAGAAATGTTTTATTGAAAATTATATTTTATACTGTGTTTACGAGAAGAGTGGAGGGAAATTCTCTGCATGGGTAGTTCTTCCTTCCTCTTTAATTAAACGACCCATCCACATTGTACATGATAGTCCGTATGCAGTGCATTTGGGGATTGATAGAACATTAAGGAGAGCACGTGAATCCTTCTTTTCGTTAGGAATGAGAAAATCTATAGAGAATTATATAAAAGGTTGTCATGCTTGTAACTGTTTCAAAGAACATAAAAACACTGTACTGAAAGCTAAAAAGTGGCCTGTGGTCCCTATTAAAACTTAAAGAGTGCATATGGATGTAGTAGGACCATTTTGTTTTAGGTTAACACAACATAAGTGTATATGTGCATTTGTGGATGCATTTACTCGGTACACTCATACTTACGCAATGTTGGATAAATCGGCAAATTCATTAGCCCAGGCATTGTGCTCTTTCATTACTAGGTTTAGTTGCCCAAAAATTTTGATAAGGGATAAGGGTCTTGAGTTTATAAATAAGGTGGTCAAATCGGTCACAGTCTTAATGAAAATTGAACACTTTTCACTGACCGCATATAGGCCCCTTCAGCAAATGGATTAGTGGATCGCATAATAGAGAAGTAGTACGAATTTTACATTACTTAGTGGCTGATGATCCCCTTCAGTAGCACGCCATGCTTCCTACAGCTAAGTTAGCTTTGAACATTGCATGTTATGCTTCGCTCAGGGACACGCCTTTCTTTTTAGTATATGGACAGGATCCTGTGTTACCATATACGGTCCTCATTATTTTGCAACCGTTGCCAATTATTCAACTGAGCAATACCGTATATTTTTATTAAATCTATTGAGGAGAGTAATCAACACCACTGAAAGGTTTTGAAAAGAGCTAATGAAAATCACAGCTCAAAGTATGATGGTCGGTTCAAAACCCGACCGGTAAAAGTATTTGTGGGCGATCGTGTGAATTTGAAATTATTATAACCTAGGTAACACAAACTAGAGCCAGCGTATTTCGGTCCGTACCGAGTAAAAATGGTTAAATCTAACACAGTTGTGATACAAAGCATTATTAATGGGTGCAGTGTCTGAATATCATCAGGCACACATACATTTGGTGCCTGAAGAGGTAGTTTTCAAGTGTTCCTCCTTACCCTTGCATACGTGACATCCCTCGAGTTTTTAAATATTTTTTTTTTCCTTTGCTGTTGTTATTTAAACAGATCTCATTTCTTCTTTTGACATGTTTTAAATAAACTTCATGATAACAATGTGTTCTTATGTTGATGGTAAATGTATACGTAAAATGTTGTAATGGTGCTGAGTGTCGAAATACATATAACATGCTGAGTGAACCTAAAAGCAATCAGAGGTTAAATATGTCAATTAAGATTCGTCAGGGGGATAATGTACTATTCATGTATTTATATGATTCCTAGTTGCTGGGGCCATGGCGTTCCTGAATGGCAAGTGACTGCGGGATTTGGGCTCAGCCTTGAGGATAGGCAGTGTTAGAGAATGTGTTGATGTGAATACCTTATACTAATTGTTATAAGAGAAGGGCAGGAAGATGAATGATTTTCTCAAGAAAATTCTTAGTGGCCACCAGTTTAAAGTTGCAAGCGCAAGTGTTGTAGTGATTCAAATAAATGGTGAAATTGTGGTGGTAAGTGGTGTTGCGAAATTGTGCCGTAAACCCAGACAAGTAAAATCGAGGGATAAAGGAATGTCTATTCCTACCCTTATCCCGCCCAAGAAGCCCATATTGCCCGAAACCAGAGTGAAGTTATTGATGAGGCTATGTAAAGCTGATGTTATGATTTTTTTTTTTTACTTACGGTATTCTGTTTTGGTTGCAGAGGTCTTAAAAACAAGTAAGTGGAATTGTTTATATTGTGTTGTGTACATTTTTAAATGCAATATCTATTTTTTTTGTGGAAGATGTTAATTTTTGGGGTGTTCTCCATTTCTATATATATATATATATATATATATATATATATGTTTCATTTCTGTTCAGTACCTGCCATGCCTATTCCGGGTCGGAGTGTCCTCC
>NW_027168871.1:140000-180000 GCF_036898095.1 Palaemon carinicauda | reverse complement strand
TTAGATCCCCTCGGGAAGTGGTTAATTATTCTTTTGGGGGGATGAGGTAACGGCGCTTCGAGTCCATCTAGTCATTGGGGGCCATGTTGATTATATGACCACCCTTTTTATTTCGTGTTCACATAGTTTTATTTCACTAGTATCACGTTAGCTAGCTTTATTTTGGCATTACGATGCCTTGGACTCTTTTCTTATTTTTTTTATTTTTACTATGCTTTTATGTAGTTAAAGTTTTAGTTTTATGCGTGTCGGTCCGGGATAGCTATGTTTATAAGGTGGTAGTTTTGTCGGAGACGGGTTCGCCGAGGGCGATCAGGTCTTTCTTTCTGGTCTCGTTGGCAGCGGCCGTTTTTACCTTTTCAAGGGTTTTTTTCCTCGGTTATACTAGTTTTCTGAGCCCCTATGTCTGCTGCCTTCGATCTTCTTGTTTTTCCGACCTATTAGGCTTAGCCTAGCCCTCGTTGGTGAATCCGTTGGTCCACCATGCTGCCTTCATTCATGATCTCCCATGCTAGGACTGTGTAGTCCATTGGAGCTCCCGTTTGCAAAGGGTGAGGTCCCATTGTCGATGCGCCGACTTACCTGTACTGCCGTTCCCTACTAGCATCTGGGATTTCTCGATCGACCTGCGGCATTGCACAATTAGGCTTAGCCTAGCCTAGCCCTTGTTGGCGATTAGCCTAACCCTCGTCGGCGAATCCGTTGGGCCCCCATGCTGCATTCGTTCATGATCTCTCACCTTTTTACGAAGGGTGATCTCTCTTTGTCGGTGCGCCGACTTACTTGTTTTGCTGTTCCATCCTAACCTCTTGGATTTCTTGATCGATAAGGGGCATCGACCTGCTAGGGTTAGCCTGGCCATCATCGGTGATCCTTTGGTCTGCCATTCTGCATTCGTGCATGTTCTCCCGTGCTAGAACTGCGCAGTCCATTGGAGCTCCCTTTTGTGAAGGGTGATCTCAACAAGTCGGTGCGCTGGCTTCCATGTACTACTGTTACCTTCTAGCTTATGAGATTTTTTGATCGGACTGCATCCACCGTTTCTGACAGTGTGGCAAGCCTTTCCAGGACGGATATTGCTTGAATTCTATCATTATGTTACTGTGTTTTTGCATTTATTGATAGTGTGGGATGGCTCCTTCTGAGACCTGACCCCTCCATGGCCGTCAGTATGCTTCTCCCTAAGGGGTAGGCTATCAGACTGACAGCAGTGCAGGTACCTAATGGCTTTGCCGCCACCTTTTCAGACAACTATCATATAGTACCTGTACTGGTGATGCATCGCTGCTTGAGGCAGTGCGGCCACTAGCGGCACTGCCTTCAGCTATGGCTTGGTGTTTTCTGCACGAGCCCTTGCCGTTTGTCTCTGCCGCCCTAGGCGCCTTTGTCCTTGACGGTATTGCTGTTACTAGCGGCGGGGCTAGTACTAGACATTGGGAGTGGTTTATTGTGTCGGCGCCTTAAGGACGCTGGGAGCAATGCTGTTACCCTCTAGCGCTGTTGATACTTCCGGCAACGCAGGTACATCTGGCGTATATGCCTTTGGCAGTGCCAGTACCCTAACGGCTATGTCACCAACTTTCAACAGTTTTTTCTCTTCTGTAGTACTTTTACTGGTGATACGTCGCTGCTTACGGCAGTGCCGCCACTGGCTACCCTACCTCCAACTTGGCAAGATATTTTCTTCGGAAACCCTTGACCGTTATCTCCACCACCCTTGGGCACTATTGCCCCTGACGGCATTGCCGTTACTGGCGGTGGGGTTACTGCTGGTCTTTGGGGGTGGATATCTGTACCAGTGCTTTAGGGCACATAAGACGTTGGCGGCAATGCCGTTCTCCCCCTGGCGTTGCTGGTAATTCTGGCAATGCTGGTACCAATAGGACACATGTCTTTCTGTCATCTTATCTGAGACCGTCTTACCTTAATTAAGATGTGTTCTCTACTGATTATAGGTGAATTCAACTACAGATTAACATAAAAGCCTTACTCCTTCAACTTTTGAGGCTTCTTTATGTATATTGGGCCTGGGAACTCCTTTTACAAAATATTTTCTACCATTTACAAAATATTTTCTAGCCGCTTCCAATGAAATAGCCACTACATATGGTTATGGGTTTTCTACAACTTTTCCATTTCCTTCTGAGGGTGTAGATTGGATAGATGGGTGATAACTATATAGGCTAGTTCCCACTCCCGGGGCTTTTCTATTGAGGTTATCAGCTTATTGTTACAGCCCTGGGTTGCTATAGGCTCTTGCTCATTAATCGATGCGTCGATTGCTAAAATATTAAGTTTACCCTTTCTGTTGCCTTCTTATTGGCCATTTCTCTGCGTAGATATAGGAGCAAGGGTTCTTTCCATGAGCACAACCCCCACCCATTTGGGCCCATAGCAATGGACTTTTAGGAGGCTAATTTTTTTTCAATCTCACGCTGCTCAATAGCAGAATGAACATTTCGTACTTTCTCTCCAACTATCTCACAAATTGCATTTACACACAATTAGCGGATTACTATTCCTTCAATTGTTATCATGGAATGTTAATATCCCATTTCTTTCAGCCTTTGTGTGAATGGTAGAGGATGTAGTGCTCATTTAAGCTGTTTTCTCCTTACAGGCGATGCCTATGACGGAGATGCACTGTTGATTGCAGATTTGTGTCAGGACTGGGAGGCATCTTTGTGGTCCCGATACTTGTCGCACACATGAGAACTGTCACAGGATGAAAGGTCCAGTATCGTACTGGGACTATCAGGATTGTAGTGTTTCTAAGGATGTACTTCACTCCGGATGGGTCTCGAAGGATACCTTTGATGACGACCACATGTTCTTCCCGCGGTCCCTTCGCACCTGTGTAAGAGGATGATGTAAGTCTGATTTCATCAAGGATTCAGTGATGTCTACCACTTTTGACTCCACTATGACAACGGCCTCATGGTCTACGGTGATGATTACTTCTTCCGTGACGGGGCTGTTCCTACCCCTTTTTCCTCCCGACATCTGCTGAGCACATGGAGCCTCTCAATTCCCGAGTACCATGGGTACTATAATGCATATGTTACTTATGGATAACATGAAAGCCTTCATGGAGGGATATTGGTAATAAAAGATGATGATGTTCAAGGCCTCATGTGAAGAGATCTAGGCCTTGAAAAAGTAAGAAGAGTTGACTAGGTATAAGGTCTTGCCCTCCTAGCTACCTTATTGCATGCGGCAATCATGACAGCAGGGTGTATCAATATACAGATTGTCGCCTTCGGTAAGAGGTTGGCCTCTTCCATTGCTCGGGACAAGGTGGTCTTCCTCTTTGCCTCGAAGAGCTTTGCAGCAGTGGAGAAAGTCATCGGTGAGGATAAGCCTCTCCCAGCTTTGGAAGAGTACACACCAGTCCCAGTTGTCTTACCACATGATGCCGTCCTCAGGACCATTGTCCAGTTTACTTTTGCTGAGAGTAAACTGGATAAGGAATCAGCCAGCTGCCAATTTAAAGAGAATCTGCTCAGGATTCCTGAACACCTTAACTTTGAGTCGTAGGCCAGACAATGGTTGTTAGTGTCGATGTCTCTGTAGTGCTTCATGGAGATGATGATCGGGAATTTCGCAGATGCCTCAGTCTTTCCTTGCTGGCGAAAACTACCCTCACCACCTTTATGAAGGATTTTTATGCTTCTTTTTAGGCCCGCCAACCCTGTAGAGAGCATATTCTTGACACACTTCCATCCGCCACAAGCTGAAACGTTTTGTCACCTCTAGTATCTGGGGAAAAGATCTGTTTCCTTAGAAGTTAGTGAAGGAAGTTACGGATAAGGCTGTCGCAGAGCTTAGAGCCTTTTTCCAGAAGTGGGGGATCTCATTGAAGAGGATGTTCACCCCTAGGAAAGGCCCAAAACCCAAGAGGTCTTGCAAACTGACTTAGCATCAGAAGTTGTTTGTTTTTTCCACAGACTGTCTACTCTGTGCCCTAACACGTGGTGTCACAGTCCCCAGCCTTCCACCCTGTGTGTGAGTAATGGTCGTCTTCCGAGGCCATCTTGACAGAGGAGGCAAGTCCAGGTGTTGTGGACTTTGAAATAGCAGTGGAGGAACAGGTTCACGTCCTCAACATAAATAATGAAGGTCTCCCAGTAGAGGGAGGGCTGGCCTTGTTCAAGGATTGTGGGTTCTTCAGTCCTTGGATACAGAGCGTCATTTCTAGTGGCTTTGGTTGGAAGTGGTAACAAAAGCCACCACAGGTCAGGAGATTCTTCCAGAATCAACACCTTACCTGGAACAGTATGTATAAAACCTTCTGAAGAGAAGAGTTATCCGCTGCGTGAGATCTTTGAGATTTCAAGGTCATCTATTTTGCGTGCCAAAAAGGTTTCGAGCGTACCTCAAACTATTCTTGTCTTGTTCCATCTAAGCCTGTTCTTTCAGTGCGACAGATTCCGGATGTTGACTATTTCGCAGATACGGAACTTACCCCCCTTGGATGCTTTCATTGTCTCTATAGATCTTATCGATGTCTTTGTATCGTCCAATTGGTCAACACTTCTCCCTCTACCTTCATTTCAGCCTGGAGAGAAAGGGCTCCGTATTCAGAGCTATGCCATTTGGGCTTAATATGGCTCTGAGGATTTTCACGAAGTTTAACGACGCAGTTGTACAACAACTCTAGGAGATAGGCTTTCAAGTAGAGGCATACCTGGTCGACTGGCTAGTGTGGGTTCTCTCGGCACTGAGTGCTCGGAAGCAGCCACTCGAGTTGTACCGTTCCTGCAGTCCTTTGGATTTCAGGTCAACTTCAAGAAATCAAGACTGGCTCCAGCTCAATATTCCCAGTGGTTGGAGATTCGTTGGGACCTTAAGTCTCACTTCCTTTCTATTCCTCTCTCTAAGAGAAAGGCATTAGAGGCATCAGTCAAATCCCTGACCGAGTCGGGGATGATCACCAGGCGACGCAAAGAGGTGGTAATATGTTCTTTACAATTCACCTCGGTAATGAACCCTTTCCTCAATGTACGACTCAAAGATGCCAGCAGAGTTTGGGAAAGGAGAGCCTCCTAAGCTCTTCCCGACCATCAGAAGATGACTCCGGTTTTATTGCACAAGCGACTTAGACCGTGGTCCACTGCCAAAGTCTTTCACAGACATTGCCTTTGCGCTTTCCTCCTTTAGTAGTACCATTTTGTGCGGACACCTCGTTGAAGGGTTGGAGGGGGGGGGGGGTCATAATCCGCCCAAGAAAGTTCAAGGCTCTTAGTCTCAGAAGTTTAAAAAATTCTACATCAATATTCTGGAGTCCAGGGCAGTCATCTTGTCCCTCAAGTAATTATACTTGAAGGAGAACATTCATATCCGTCTAGACCTCGACAATAGGGTGATAGTCCATTGCATCAACAGATAAGAGTTGAGGTCTCCTCAAATAAGCCACGTAATGATAGCCTTCCTTATGTTGGCTCAGAAGAAAGGTTGGCACTTGTAAACACACCACATTTAGGGAGATCAACTCCCTGGCCTACAAGTGGATCTGTTTGCGACGAGTCTCACCAAGATACTTCCATGCTAGGTAGTACCGAAAGTGGATCAAGCAGTAGTGGGCATGGACGCAATGACCCTGGATAGGAATTGTTGAGTGACGATTTACCCATTTCCACTGTTCAACTTCCTCATGAAGGTTTTGGACAGGCTTCGATCTTTCAAGGAATGGCAATTCTGATGACGTCTCTGTAGCCAAAAAGCAACTAGTTTCCCATCGTCATGAATTTGAACCACAAGTTGGTGCCGTGACCAACCTGATTCTGTCCCAGGAAGAACAGCAAGAGATTATTTACACTATATCATGGACATCGAACAACCCTCATCTCATGATTTTTACGCCCTAGCCCTATGTAAGAAGTTCCAAATTCAAATTGATAAGTGGGTATTTACAGAAACTGTGAGTTGTCAAACACCATGACTCAGTATGAAACGTCATGGACGAAATGGGTTGAATTGGCCAAAGGCAAAATCCAGGGTTGATTACTATGGATTTTATGTAGGCTTCCTGCTTGATTTGCATGGCTAAGGTCTAGCTTCTTCCACGATTTCATTGTACGATTTGGCCCTCGCTAAACCTATACTATAAGCCTTTGATGTCGGCTTTAACTTGGGTCTCTTCAACAAATTCCGGAGGTTTGTACAAGGCTGTGGCTGTCGGCATCACTGATGCCTATCTCTTGGTTTTTGGACAAAGTTTGGCAATTCGCTTCGGACATAGACAATCAAGCGGCTTCTATTCATGATCTCAATCAGAAAGTCATCTTTTTAATTGCGATGGCTTCCGGTGATCGGGCTAGTGACATTTTGACGCTTTATGGAGACGATGACCACATTACTTTTGTGGATAATGGTGAGGTTAATTTATACCCTGATTCCACTTTCTGGGTAAGAATGAATTTCCTTTTAAACGTTGGGGTCTATAAAAAAGAGTTCCCCTAACATTTGATCCTTCCCTGTGTCCAGTGCACTGTTCAAAAGTGTATTTACTACGAACAGTGTAATTTAAGGGTGGTCATTTGTTTCAAACAGATACAGTGGGGTCTGATTTGTCTCTGAAACAGTTAAGAGCTAAAATTACTTACTTTATACCAGGAGCGGACTCGGCTAGTATGACATTGGGTCTCGACCCTAGGGACGTGGCTTTTCCTTGAACCTTTCCAGTATATGCCCTTTGAGGGACTGCAGCCATATACTGGTTGAAAGTCCAGTTGGGTTTTCTTCGGGAATTATGTGATGCAATTGAAGGAGATACGTCATTTTGTGGGGGCTGCGGGAAAGGTTATCAAACCCGCGGTAACGATGTAGCCCACAATGCGTCCTGGGCAGTCCTTCAGCTTGTTATCAACAATGAGTAAACTTTTGGTTTTTGCTTCAGGGACAAAAATGGAAAATGATTTTCATCATTTCCCTTTTCAGGTTCATATGTGTCTTTCCGATGCTACGTGTGTTCCTTCAGTGCTACAGCCTAACTGTCTAAATGGTAGTTAAGCTATATTTCAATTGGTTCGGATGGTTACCCCCTTTTTTGTACAGGCGTGATCATGTGTCTATTGATCAGGTTTATCTTGTCATAAGTTCCTTTATGTCATGTATTTGTCCCCTAATGTTACCTTATGTCTGGGTATGGACGGGATGCATTTACTTTGTACAAAAATTTTCCATATGTGGTTAATGATGGTTGCTCGTTAACCTTGTCACTGATTCTTGTGAGTACAACGCTGTAAATTGTTAAATGTATTTTAATTTTAAGCCCTACTATTATACTTATAATTACTGTAGCGTCATTAACTTTAGTGTGCCTTCTCATTTATTATCCTTCCTGAACATAATTGGATTCAATCTCCTGGCGGGTTTTGGATCCATACGCCTTACCTATGATGCCTCCTTTAGTTTAGGGTTCCTTAAGGTTCCTGATACTAGACTCAGGTAAATTTCCAATTGTGGAGGGCAGTCCTTTGATCCTTATTGCCTCCTCGGACCATCATGATTGTCAAGACTTCCTTCGAGCTGTTCTGGGATATATAATTGAGAGTGATGCCTATGCCTTGACAGAGTAATCCTGTAAGTGCATTTCGGTATTGGGACCTCTCTCTTCGAGGCTTCCTACAGAGGCCTAGGTAATTCTCTGGTACACTTCCGTCACAACAACATAGCTCGAGCCAAAAAACCCATTTTGACGTACAAAAAATCTTTTTTTTTGTGTGAGATAGCCATGTCGTCCTGATGGCCCACCCGTTACGTTGTTCCTCCCCGATGCCTCATCGGATGCCTCTTCTCACGGTAGTTACACTGCTATATGAAATGAGTTTATCAGAGACGAACAGTACTAGGAAGGGAGAACCTATATAACACATCCTCACCTATCCTCCTCCTTAGATTCCTAGACTTGGTTAGGTCTGTTTGAGGTGCAGATATTTAGTGTTATTTACAGATATGTCCCTGATTATACACGATATCTTAGGATAGTCATTCCTGGGGTTAGAACCCCGTGATACCTGACGGTAATTCTCTTGTAATATCAATCACAAAAATATTATACAATAGGAAGCTGCTGAAAGGAACTTTCATCAGGACGACAGGGCTAACTCACCTAAAAATAGGTTTTTCCTACATCAAAATTCGTTATATAAATATATATATACATATATATATATATATATATATGTATATATATATATAAATTTATATATATATATATATATATATACATATATATATATATATATATAAATTTATGTATATATATACATATATATATATATATATATATGTGTGTGTGTATATATATATATATATACATATATATATATATATATATATGTATATTTATATATATGAATATATATATATATATATATATACATATATATATATATATATATATACATATGTATATATATATATATATATATATACATATATATATATATATATATATACACGCACATCATTATCTCCTCCTATGCCTATTGACGCAAAGATCCTCGGTTAGATTAATCAAATTTACATATTTAACCGGAATTCCATAATAACACAGGACTCTCCACAAAACTGGCTGATGGACAATATCAAAGGCTTTTTCATAGTCCACAAATGTTATCAAAAGGAGATGTCTATATTCTGTGCATTGCTGTGCAACATGGCTCAAAATAAAAATTTGGCCAGTGCAACTTCTACCTTTTCTAAATCGTGCTTGTTCATTTCTCAGCTTTTCATCAATTTTTCTCTCTCTCTCTCGTCTCTTCGGAACAACCATACTATACATTTTCATAAAAACTGACGTAAGTGTTATGCATCTGTAATTACTGCATTCAGTCAGATCTCCTTTTATTTTATTTTTTTTTTGGGGGGTGTCATTTTTACCAACATTCCTAACTCTCATTCATTAGTTATTCCTTCTTCATACCATTTCAGACTTTTTGATTTCCACAAACCTACTTAACCTAGCCATGTTTGATTTCCCTTTTTTAATCTTCCTTTAAACTTCCACTCTAAAGAACCTGTATTTAAGATTATATTTCTAAATTATTTAAATGATTTCACCCCATTAATCCTTCCTCCTTCCAATGATATTTTATCTCTCATTGCATATTCTGTTCTCACCATCTCTGTCTTTCCTCTATTTATAACGAGCCCTGCCTCGTGTGATATTGCCTTCATTCAAGTAAGCAAGTATTGTAAATCGCGTGGTGTTTTCCTAACAAATACTGCCTCATCAGCATACTCTAGGTCAGTTAACTCCAGTTCAATGCTACTCCAAAATCTCCAACTATTTTACGCATTTCAAAATCCATGATGAGAATAATCAACACCCCCTTGGAGTACTCCAGTGTTCACTGGAAATTCATTTGATAACACTTCATCAACATTAACTTTGCACTTGCTATGCTCATGAACAGACTTAATCAAATTCATATTTCTAAAAGGAATTCCATAATAACGTAGGGTTTTCCACAAATATGGCCGACGCCCAACTATCAAAAGATTTTTCATAGTCCACAAATGGGGATTTATATATTCTACCCATTGTTGTACCTCTCAAAATGAGAATTGTATCAGTATAACTTCTACCTCTTCTAAATCCTGCTTGTTCATCTCTCAGCTTCTCATTAATCTTTCTCCCCAGTCTCTTTAGAATAAGCATACTATATTATTTTTATAACCAGTGACGTAAGTGTTATGCTTTCCATCGCCCGAGTTTTTTAATTGGATTTCTATCCCTTACCTACTGAGTATTTTAGAATAATTATTTAAGTTTTTTTCTTTTGTATATATTCGGAATATATTTCTTTAGGAAGCCTAACCCAAAGGAGAGATTTAATAAAATTTATGTGGTATCCTATTTGAAACGTCCCTGTCTGGCTATCTGCTCGACTGGGGTTCGAGCCCCGCTCAAGCTCGATAGTTTCTTGTGGTGTCTTCAATCTCACCATCACTATGAGCTAAGGATTTGTGTTTTGGGAAGGCCTATATCTCTAGATGCTGTGTTATCAGCTTCAATTGCTTGTGTTTTCCTGTTCCTAGCTTGGCTAGAGAGGGCCTTGTGCAAAGATCATATGTATATGTGTATATGGTCCTTTTTTTCTGCTAGGGCAATGTCACTGTCCCTTGACTCTGCCATACATTAGTGACCTTTAAATTCATGTACACTTTTCCAACGTGTATAAAAACTCTGGAAAGAAATAAAATTACGCCAAACCTTTGGGTTGTAGAGACTGGTCTTCCAAGCTTATCACATTGATGTGAGAAGAAGATATCTGGTCTGAAATCAGCCATGCGTGATATATGTTGAAGTGGAAAATAAAGAAGGATAATATTCCATGATGAAAATATTTTCTCTGCTGAACCACCCGTTCAGAGAAGAAGTTATCTTCTGGTGTCAATTGCTTTTCTTCTTTGTTTCTTTTACTATTTGTCCATCATGCTGTGTTGTTGATACCAATGAAATACCGGGAATACTGTTTATGATTTTATTAGCATTTGTTTTATAGAGAAAAATGAAGAAGCTTGACAATTATTAAGTGTGTTTATTTCATGAAATTCACTATGCTTTATGTTGAACTATCTTCACATAATTATTGTTTCATGCAAAACCTTCTTTACATATTTCTTGTTCCATGCTGAAATTTTTTTACAGTTTTACTGAATTGTTCCATTATGTAGAGTTAAAGCTAATGTGAAAACAGAATATCAGAAACGAGATAAAGTAAAACATAGCACTTTTGATTTAATGGATAAGAAAAAATAGAAATATATTTCTTTACCAAATTATTGTGAATTTCCATATAATTATAAGATGATAATTTATCATTTCATCTTTGCAAAATGAAAAAGAGTAAGTTTCTATACCAAAGTATTGTTAGATTGCATGTAATTTTTTGAGATAATTTATCATTAAAATAGATTACACAATATATAATAAGTTTATTTAACAATTCATCCTTCGATCTTTAAATTATAAAAGTTCTATTTCTTTTTTATTTGAATTTGCTATCTAAAATAGTTCGATCTTATTCTACCTTAACTCTCGCGTAATTGATCATCTTCAGGAATCATCTCATGCCTTCTACGAATGAACAATCATCATCAGATACCTTTTTCCAATCATCATAAATCCTCATCTTCGTCTCACCGCCAATCTCTTTTCTTCCCTCCTCTGAGGGTCATCGCATTAGACATCTACATCTAACATATTTCATCTGTATTCTTCTCTTCTTGTGAAAGAAAATCTAACATATTTCATCAGTATTTGTAAATAGTTCTATGAAAATATTGAATAAAATCCCAAACTATCTGATAACTCTAGCTTCCAGGAGAGAGAGAGAGAGAGAGAGAGAGAGAGAGAGAGAGAGAGAGAGAGAGAGGGGAGAAAAAAAAACTTGTTGGAGCCCTTGAGCTTATATCATCATTATTTTTCATCTAGGGTTCTAACTTATCTGATAATGATAATATATAACAAGATTCAAAATTTTGGAGATGTGGAATTTATTCGTAAGGTTTCATGTATTCTAGATGAAATTTTAGTCAGGTTTTATTGTACATTAATAAAAAAAAAAGAAAAAAAAAGTGCAATCGATGAAATCCACAGTCAAGAAACCTTTTAATATCCTAATTCTGTAAATGTTTTTTTCCCCCCACTACACGTGACATCTTCCCAAGTAATTTGTCATTTTAAGCTTTTCATTTTCCTTCGATTCATCCATCAAGTTTAAAAATTCGTTTCGAAAAGTAACCTTTTAAAAGTACTATTTCATTATTCAAAGAAACATGACGCATTAATACTGGCTTCTCTCTCTCTCTCTCTCTCTCTCTCTCTCTCTCTCTCTCTCTCTCTCTAATCATTGTAGACATTTTACAAAAAGTTGTTATTACTATTATCCTCTTTATATGCGATTATAAATTTCAGATATCTGTCAACAATTTCATTTTTAGTTTGTAATCGTTAGCTAACTAGGTGTTTATATGTTTTATTTTTATCTCTAAAAACTCTAAATTGAAAAAGAGAGAGAGAGAGAGAGAGAGAGAGAGAGAGAGAGAGAGAGAGAGAGAGAGAGAGATCTTTATATACTATATAATATACTATATAAAAGTTCTATTAATATAAATTACTCATAGCAATATGTATTTTCTTTCAAGTTTATGTAAATTTTAGCAAACTTGAATGTCATGAACTTCCGAATATATGACTGCCAGCCTAGACCAAGAAATAAAAAGATATATTTTTCACCAAAGAAAAAAAAATTAACCAAGAAGATTTCATCATAATAGTTCATATGCACGTAGGCTATTCACGAAAAAAAAAAAATAGAAAATACATTTCAATACAATTAGCTTCTAATATCTTTAAACCATGGATGTGCATCAGAAGTTTATCTGATGAGATTCTCTTTATTTTCTTAATGTTATTCATACAATATATACCATTTAATCATATCAACACCAATAACAAAAACAAAAATGCCCCCACTGCATGACAAAGGCTTCATGTCATTTCATGTCTTGGGCTTTGGCCAGTTTTAACCATGCTGACCAGTTCGGACTGGTGATGGTGGGAGATTTTCGTCTGATTGGTCAAAGGAAACAAACCTAGTATGGATGGCCCTGACTATTACAGCTTTGCTGATCAGGACGATAGGCAAACCCTTTCATATTAATTAGCTTTCAGGACTAACAAGGAAAATATTTGCCTAAAAGCCATAGAATTCATAAACATTCATCCGACAAAAATTAATGATTGTTGAAGAGTTTATCTTATCCACAGGCAAGGAAATCTAGGTTTTCATTTTATCATATTCAAATGGCATTATAGAGGCTTTCAAGCAAAGTTTTGGTGGGTCTCATGAATGAGAAATCATGCAATGTAAACCAGAATTTACGGCGTCAAGGGATTATTTCATCAGAGCTTAAAGCCATCGCCTATTTTGCAAATAATTCTCCATTAACATAACAGAGGAGAAAGCTGTTTATCCTATATAGTCTACCCTCAACGTTCGCAGGATTTTCATGCTTTGGGTTCTATTTGCAGAAATCGCAGGAAGTTTTTCGCATACACTTATCTAAGAGATAATCTGTTAAACAGTACTGGAAGCGGATACGACTATGACTTTGTCTGAGAGAAAAGTTTTTTTTTTTTCTTGTCTTTCGTAACAATATTCTAGTTAACATTTCCAGGAATGAAACTGGCATGGTCCTTAAAGATAAAGTTAATTTTCAGATTCGTATTGTTAAATTTCTTTTTGGAAAAAGTAATTTTTCATCCCATGCTGAGATGGAATTTTATAGAAGATTTCAAATTATTAATTTTCCAAGATTTTTCGTAGAAGACTGAAAATATTAGTATGTCATATATCATGCCCTGCTATTGTTCATAAACTTATTAACAGTACGATTTGTTCAACATGTCTTTTATGGTTGCAATATTCAGAGTGATATAAAGCTGAAGATTAAGGTCATAAGTAAAGGTATGTTATTATGTTTGGATTTAACTTTTACCAAATCTTTTGAAATAGTTTTTTTTTTTTTATTTAGAGATCATGATGCACTAATGCAAACGATGTATACACTTGGGTGTTAGTTAAAGCTTAAAATTGTGTCAAACATAAAAATGAAATGTTAGAAAAAACGAATACTTTCCTTATTGTTGAATTATGCACACACATACACACACACGTTATATATATATATATATATATATGTGTGTGTGTGTGTGTGGGGGATGTGTGTTTATGTGTGTGCAGATATTAGAATTGTTTCGCGTTACGAAGTATAGCGAAAAATAATTGTCCTAACGACATGTAAGCAGATCTTAATGTCTTGTTACTTAAGTTCAGTTGTTATGTAGGCAGTGGCCAATGAGAATTTAGTGTTGGGTGAAACGTATTCGATGTTTGAAGAGGTATTTATAAAGTGGTCACTTACTAGCGCACGCTAGCCCGAGTAAGTCGAATATATTAGCCAGGACGCCAGGCAGGGTCAAATACAGCTTCACATGTGAATAATGTTTTCACGCTAGCAATCAGAATGCTGAAACCGTTTCAAGAAGTGATGGACAATCTATTATCCGATTTCCAGCAGAATACTCAACAAGTATCCGCACCTCATTAAAGTATGATGGAAAACCATTTGAATGATCATCGCGTTATTTTGAGGAAACTGATACGAAAATGTTGGCGTTAGATGCGATCTTTTATCAACTTGGAGGACAAGGAACATCTAAAACTGCTGCAGAAACGAGTTGGTACGCAAAGAGCAGCATCGCCGGAAGTATAAAGCTAGTTGAAGATCGAGGGAAAGTCTGTGGATTCATATCAATTTTGATGGAAGAGGTCTAGAGCTCAATGAAGGCCGAGAAGGGACATTGGAACCTGGAATGTCCCAATAAAGACGTCATAAAGATAAGTGAAAATATAGCTGTTTTTATTTTGTATACTTTGCAGTTGGTATAATGAAATTGGAACTTTGTGTTTATTTTATTATGTTTTTAATCGCCTGTTGGTTGTTGTTATTCACAATACATTGAACAAAATTAGATTGGGTCCGGTAAGATAGTCATTGAGGTCTAAAAGGGCGATCACAAAATTCCATTTCAAAACCGTTACTCTGGTTGTTGAATTAGGTAACAATAGGTCAGCAAGGGACGAATCAGAATTTATTAAAAGAGAATGGGTGACCCTGGTATCAGAGAAACTAAGGAATAATTCCTTTGACGGTGGCCAAGAATGGAAATGGTAAGCAAAGGTTTTTTTATTACAAACTTTTTAAGGATTTAATCAGTCTACAGTCTGCTTATCGCATAGAAATCTATTAAAACGTTGCCAATATCTTTCTCATTGAAGAAAAAATTTAAAAAGTTTATATAATGGATTATCTTTAGATATTTTTGAAAGCGGTGGTACATCTTTACTAAAGTTCTTAAGTTTGTTAGATATCGGAGATCTAAGGAAGTTAAGATTGAAGTATTTTTAGATGATGGCATAGCTGCGGATGGTTGTTTTGATGGGGCATTGGATGCTAGCTATTTACTTTAAAAAGCTTCAGGATTTGGATTTATTTACAAGAGAGTATAATTGGTTTTCACACTCTAAATTGTATTTGGAAAGGTTTACAGTGGACGAATACTGAAGGCAAATTTCGTAACTACAGTATAAGGATAAACTATGTCGTTAAAGACCTTGTTTAGATGCCAAACCTTCTGAATT
Source organism: Palaemon carinicauda (assembly GCF_036898095.1). Lineage (NCBI taxonomy): Eukaryota > Metazoa > Arthropoda > Malacostraca > Decapoda > Palaemonidae > Palaemon > Palaemon carinicauda. The sequence continues at coordinate 164,779 of NW_027168871.1, read as the reverse complement.
AAAAAAAAAAGTTATTTTTACGAATATCTTTTGGACAGAATTATCTGTTACATAATTTCCACGAAATTTGTCGTGAGAGGTATTGTTAAAATGAAAACGGTAAAGTATTTTTTGTATTTTTACATATTGAGCAAAGCTAGTTGAGAACTTAATGGGGAAATATCAGATGCTCTGGTCGAGATCATGTTTTGACCCAGAAATTCATTCTTTTTATTTCATATTGGTCGTAATCTTTAACTATATATTTGCATAAGACTTATCTAATCTATTACTTCATTGTGACGCCTGAGATGTAGGCAGTTTATCACTATATTGTGACGCCTGAGATGTAGGCAGTTTATCACTATATTGTGACGCCTGAGATGTAGGCAGTTTATCACTATATTGTGACGCCTGAGATGTAGGCAGTTTATCACTATATTGTGACGCCTAAGATGTAGGCAGTTTATCACTATATTGTGACTCCTCAGATGTAGGCAGTTTATCACTATATTGTGACTCCTCTCCTCAGATGTAGGCAGTTTAGCACTATATTGTGACGCCTCAGATGTAGGCAGTTTAGCACTATATTGTGACGCCTCAGATGTAGGCAGTTTAGCACTATATTGTGACGCCTCAGATGTAGGCAGTTTAGCACTATATTGTGACGCCTCAGATGTAGGCAATTTATCACATTGCGAAGCCTCGGATGTAGGCAATCTTATCACTATATTGGGACGCTTCATAGGAAATTTACCGCTATATTGCAACGATTCAGACATAGGAAATTTACCGCTATATTGTGACTCCTCAGATTTAAGTTATATTGTGACGCCTCTGGTGTTGGGAAATTTATATGTTGTGACACCTCAGTAATAGGTTTGGAGTCATTTTGAAGTTTTTAGCGATGAATACAGTGATTTTTTTTTTTATCATGAAAAGTGTGGTTGGAAACTGGACAGCAAATGAATCTTTAAAATTAAACATGAAGGAGCAGGAGGCAGTCGACAGAATTATGTAAAGTACTTTGACAATGTTTGAACGTTGTTCCAGATAACAAAATTTTTTTCGATTTTAATGCAAGTAGGTAGCAAAAAGCCAGATTTAGAAATCATAGAAAACCAAAGAATTAAAACTTGTAGTGAATACACTGTTATCCCAGAAAGAGTACAAAAGAGCGGATTTTTTGAAGTGTTGTCAACTAACATGGATGAATGGTCAATTCTTGCTTACATTTTTCAGAGTTATGGGTTTGTGAGAGTTATTCATTCTTTCGACTGTTTTGCTACTTTTAAAAATATGTTGAGGCTTTTAATCTCTAATATTGGTTTCCAGGTACAGAGGGAATTGATGCTTTAATTTGAGGTTTGGTGCTTTATACCAAAGGTTATTAATAAAATGGAGGTAAAAATTCTTCTCTTAAGTAGAATATTCCAGAGTGAAAGTCCTCTCCATCTTGATTTTTTATATTATCGAGTGAAACTTTATTGTTAAACTTTGAGTGTTTACGTAATAAAAGGTTTATTACACACGGCAAAGATAAAAAAGGGAAAAAAAAGGAAACATTTTCGCTGATATTTAACTTTGTTACAGAAGGTAAAGTTTTTTTAAAATTATAAGTATATATGTACAATGTTTAATTTTTGGAATCTGCTTTCCAGGATCGTGAATGCAATGAAATGCCAGCAGTCATCTTTGACGGTGGCATCTAATTTGGACAGGAAATTGGGGGACCTCAGTTGTCATGGGCATCTTCTATCATCGATGAATGACAGTACCGACAAGGCCTACAAAATTGTCTTTCAACAAAGAGAAACTTACAATAATGGTCACGAGCAAAGCGAAATGCCATTTTACGTTGCTTTATATATCACGCTTTTATTAGATTCCGGTGCTTTAGTAATCTCCAGTGATCAAACTATTTATGCCATAACGCGGATGCATGGAATGAGGGGTTACATAGATCCAACGGAAAATTCACTTGTTGAATCTTTGCAAGCACCTGTGAAACATTAAGCTGGTAGATCGGTGCATACAAGGGATCTTTTTGATAATCAGGTGTTGCAGAATCTGCGCGGTTTTTATTTTCTTATATTGAAAAGCTTCTTTATTATTTGTTTAGATCATTAAAGTTTTCTTATCTGAGATTTGGGAAATTAAGTTTATTGTAATTTGAAGATTTCTTAGTTGAACAGAAAAAAAATAAAAAATCACCAATACTGTGAAGTTTTTGATATCAGAAGTTGTCACAAATGCTTTTCCATATTTGATGTATTTTGCATGATACAGAGGAAGCTGGAATGATTTTGTCCTTTGATCGATTTATCTTTGAGAAGTTTTAAAAGCTCCTGTATTTCCGAATAGGTTAAAGTAAAGTGAAGCACTGTGGTAATGTAACCAAAGAGAATTTTTTGTTAAAAAACTGTGGCTAAAAGTTCAAACATTGCAAACGATAACGTCAATGATAGGTGTCTTCATAGACATGAGCGTTGGTAGTCTGTTTCAAGTAAACGTGTTTGTCAAAGGCTTCAAAAAGGGGTTAAATGTGTAAATAATTCAATCGGAACATTTATTTCTTTCTCTCCATTTCTTTCCTTCTCTCCCTTTCTTTGGTATTATCTAGGGTCAACCGCCACGGTGCGCTGTATGCAATTTAATGTTCTATTATGTTTATACCTGTAGAGAATGCGGAGTGAAGTGAGGACTAGAATTTTTTCGCGTTACGAAGTATAGCGAAAAATAATTGTCCTAACGACATGTAAGCAGATCTTAGTGTCTTGTTACTTAAGTTCAGTTGTTTTGTAGGCAGTGGCCAATGAGAAATTAGTGTTGGGTGAAACTTATTCGATGTATGAAGAGGTATTTAGTAAGTGGTCACTTTATAGCGCACGCTAGCCCGAGAAAGTCAAATTTATTATTAATATTATTATCATTATTATTTATTAGTAGTACAAGAGTGAGGTTCCACAACTAAAATTTGGTTTACTCTGCATTATTGCCGTGGATACACAGGTTTCCATAGTTTTTTCAAAACTTGAGATTTTGTTTTTTATCTATGGTTTTTCCTGTGCGGCAGAGGAGGCTTATATGTTAATTTGAAAGTCTGTTAATTTTATTTTAAATATGCACTGCTATATCCGTACAGAGGTTTGTAGAAGTTATTAGAATGTGATGTTATATCTATATTGTTTAAAAAAAAGAAAAAACAAAGTATGATTCATTGGAAAAATAAACCTGGCGTCAACCGGCACGGTGCGCTGTAATCCAATTTAATGTTTTATTATGTTTATACCTGTAGAGAATGCGGAGTGAAGTGAGGACATGTATGAACTAGTAGTACTAATTACTCTTGGTGGTTTATTATTCACATATTGAGTTGTTATTCATTATCCGCAAAAGGCTTTTTGATATCATCTCTCTTGATTACAAAATAATTTGTAGCAGAATCTATGTGCATCCAAATAGGAAGGAAAACCCGAAAAATTGGCCTACTGTATATTAATTCTGAGCAAGAAAGATGCAATAATAGTTAATTTATATAGGACACATGAATTATAATCAAGGTTTATAAATTGAAACAAACCTTTCATAATACGAATGATAATATCAATTTTGGTAATACCTTTAAACATTGGTTTCCAATTAACGGCAGCATGTTGTTCATTCTGCCTTTCATCTATTGGCGGCCTTTGCCTATATTTAGAAACTGGATAGTTCGGTAAACATTATTTCTAATTTTAATCGGGTATGCCTTAATTTATTTCATGAATCCACTTCCTCGGGATTGCACAATACTTACGAAAAACACACCAGGGTCTGCGTTTTCTCTAATTAAACTAAATAGCAAATAAAGAAATATTTTTTAATATATTTTGTGAACAATCTATCCAGAGGAAATATTTGAATTACTTTAATCTGCCTTTTAATTATATCTTTCTCCTATCTTCAGCTTTTGATTTTAATATCAATTGTCGTACAGAAACCTGAGGTCAATTAATTCAGTACCCCTGATGTAGATGTTCACTCAGTTCTGTGTGTTTGGCGCTAAGTACTTTCGTAATTATGGTGATTCTGACCATCCCTTGCATCCACATTTTCCCTGCCTGTATAATCCATTATATACTGGTGTATATGTATTTAATATTCATAATCTGCTCTTTTATCATTTGGCACGATGCTGCTTTGTATTCTAAAGGATTCATTCTAACTGGGACGTAATTGTCGAATGATTAAATCTGTTGCAAACGCATTATTGCAAAAGAGGGTAAAATAGGTTTCGATTTATGATATAGATGTCTTAGTTATCTAACCATGTTGGATCCATGTGGATTTACGAATCTATTTTTCCAATTATGCATGTAAATTGGATTATTAATAAAATGTTTGAATTACAGAAACAACGTATTTTGAAACTGCAGAGTGAGTAGTTGAGAAATTATTGTTATAATTTAATTTTGGCAGCGTTATGCATATAAAATGAATTCTATTATGGTCTAAACATAAAATTTGGTCATCTTCAATTTTTGTTGAAAATCTTTCAGGTATTTTTTTTTTCATAGTTTACTAAGGTGAGGGAAATTGTCAGTAAGAGGAATATTGATTAAAAGCAATGAAAAAATGGAGTGACAGAATCAGACTCCCACTTAGCAAAGGGGTACCTACTTTATTCTATTTGTGCTTTCAGAAAATTATAACATTAATGTCTTATAGAAGTTATCGAACTTTACACAATTTCCATATAAAACCTAAAATTTACATAAGAAGGGGAATTGAACATAAAATTGTTGATGTTTATAGAGTATTTTCCATCAATAAAAACCAAGAATACGTAATGGAAGCCTCATCTCTCTGCTTTGGAAAATTTGTAGGGTTAGATGGTTTAATACTCGTATCACTATAAAACAGAGAAAACGAGGTTATGTAAGCTTTGTGGAAAGTTATGATAGCTGATGCAGGAGTAAAGGAAATACTAAAAGATCGCCATTTGTAATCACACTATAAATAGATGGGAAGATATTTACTAGTCTATTGTTACATATAAATATTTATTTCTGTTTCGTAATCAGGACATCACAAACTATAGAATATAACTATGAAGGAATTTCTGGGTGGTTTTGAGAGAGAATGAGAGGAATAAAAATATTTGTACTGTCTCTCCTAAGTTCTGTGAATTTCCAGTCCCTTCTAAAAATTTCTAAGCACATATTTAAAATTTGATAATACCTTTTTAATATACGCAGTATTTATACACGCAAACACACACACACACAAACATATATATATATATATATATATATATATTTATATTATATATATAAATTATAATATATATATATATATATAATTATATATATATATATATATATATATTTATATATAATATATATATATATATTATATTATATTATAATATAATATATATATATAGTATATATATATGTATATATTTATATATATATATTATATTATATAATATATATTATATAGTATATAGTACATATATATATATATTATATATATATATTGTTTGTGTGTATATTTATATATATATGTGTGTGTATATTTATATGTATATTCATTATGTATAGTATATATATAGTATATATTATGTGTGTGTGTGGTGTATATATATATATATATATATATTTTATATATATTAAATATATTAGTATACATATATAGTATATATATAGTATATTATACAGTACATATATGTATATGTATTTGTATATGTATATGTATATGTATATGTATAATGTATATATATATATATATATATTACATATGCATATATATATGTATGTATACATATATATATATATATATATATGTATATATATATATATATATATACGTATATATATGTATACATATATATATATATATATATATATATAGATATAGATATAGATATAGATATATATATATATATATATATATCTAAATCTAAATCTAAATCTAAATCTAAATCTAAATCTATATCTATATCTATATCTATATCTATATCTATATCTATATCTGATATCTATATCTATATCTATATCTATATCTATATCTATATCTCTAATCTCTCTCTCTCTCTCTCTCTCTCTCTCTCTCTATATATATATATATATATATATTATATATATTATATATTTATATATTTATATATTTATATATTTATATATTTATATATATTTAATATATATATATATGTATATATATATATAATATAAAGTAAAAGATGTACATTTTAGATGAAAAATTGAAAATATATAAATGATAATGCTGTTTTATAAGTCTGTAGAAAACATTACTTTTGTAGATGAAATTCATAAAATAATTTGTTTTTTTCTTAAATCAAGGTTACGATTAAGAGAGAAAAAATAGAATATATACCTTCACCTGACACCATACAAAAAATAAAACAATAGAAATCTGATACATTATCACTCTAAGATTGTTTCCAGGAAAGGCAAAGGAACTTTTGTAAGACCCCTGCCTTAAGTTCAAAAGCAATAGGAAACAAATAGACAGAAAAACTGTCGAACTAAAACTTGCCATTATGGGAAACCCATTCCAAAGTTTTTTAGGGGTTCAGATGAGGTATAATGTCCTGGTACACACATTCTTCCGTTTTCCTCTTGTCTCTTTTGGGAAAATTACTGAGTTGAAAACGTTCCGAAGGGGTGTTTGGGGGACCTATGAAAGGAAATGATAAGAATAAATGTCACCAAGAGCAGTTAGATTTCATATCGTTCTCCTTGATAAAGAAAATTTTGGCAATTTTATGAATAAACAGATTTTACTTATAGTTATTGATTATTAGTATTTGAAATAGTTTATAACTAAAATAATTGTTGGGCCTTTTATAATTGAAATACTTGTTTCTATTCAAATAAAACTATTGCCCTCGTGATAAAAATGTATTTTATTATTTTTCTTCGAGGTAACAATATTATGTCCTTTAGGTTAGTGAAATTTATCATAGTAGGATTTATAAAAATTTACTATTCTAAAGGATATGAGAGGCCATACATTTGTACATTTACTATTGTCATAAAATCTATCTTGGATATTTTGGTTCTTATATTCTTTCAAACAAAAACATTTTCTTGAATATAAAGAATAAACCTCTGGAATCAATGTTTAAATTTTAATGCTTGCTGAATTAAAAGTGATATTTTTGTTGTATGAACTAAAGTATAATATGTTTATTTGATATATAAATTTTTTTTTTAAATCCATGAGAAAAATTATTTGCTTTAATTATTTAATTATTTCAGGGGAATATCCATGTTATTATTATTATTATTATTATTATTATTATTATTATTATTATTATTATTATTATTATTATTATTACTATTATTATTATTATTATCTATGCTAAAACCATAATAGAAAGAGCAGGATGCTATAAGCTCATGGGCTCCAACAAGGAACAAGAGTCCAATGAGGAAAGGAAACTAGGAAATAATTAAACTAAAAGAGGGGTAGTGAACAATTAAAATAAAATACTTTAAGATGAGTAATACTATTTGAAAATTTCTCTCGTACATAAACAATTAAATAACTTAAAAAAAAATAAACCAGAGGAAGAGAAATTAGATAGAATAGTGTGCCACCAATGGGTGCCGGTCCCAAGCCCTGATAAATAGGGAGTGTTGGTGTCAGGAAGGGCATCCGACCAAAAAAACCTGTGCCAGAACCTTAAATGGAATGAGCCGAAATAGGGAAAGAGGTAATACTAGGGCGTACACCGTAAACGACGCACAGAGACATCACCCTTACTCTGTGATAGGGCGAGGGCTACTGCATCAAGAGCGGGTGCAGCTAAAGAAGAAGGTAGTTGCCCAAGCTAAAGCGAAGGCATATGATGATTTTTATAATGAGCTGGGGACAAAGGAAGGATTAAACAAGATGATCAAGCTATCAAAGACTAGAAATAAGAGCACCAAAGATATTACACACATCAAACAAATAAAAGATCAAGATGGTGTAGAACTTAGAAAGGAGGAAGATATTGTAAAGAAATGGAAAGAATATTTTGAACTGCTTTTAAATGAGGAAAATTATAAATTATTAAGAGAGGATGGATAGGAAAACTTTGGCATGGCAATAAGTTTCTCTAGGCAAGAGGTAATAAATGTACTGAGGAAGATGAAGAATGGGAAGGCAACTGGGCCAGACATGATACCAGTGGAGGCATGGAAAGCATTACGAGATGAAGGAGTAGGATCAATCTTCAAAGGAAAGGTGATGTCCAAGAGTGTGGGAATTACAGAGATTCTAAATTGATGTCCAACACTTTGAAGATACTGGAAAGGATGATTGATGCCAGACTAAGAGAATAAGTAGAAATAGGTAAAGAGCAGATGAGATTCATGAATGGGAGGGGAACAACAGATGGTGTATTTTGTCTGAGGCAACTAATTGAGAAATTCCGGGAGAAGCAAAGAGACCTGCATGTGTTATTCATTGACCTTGAAAAGGCTTATGACCAAGACAAGAGGTAAGGAGGAGTCTGAGGGAAAGGAGGGTGCTTGAGAAGTACGTTCGACTGATAAAATAGATATACCGTAATGTATTTACTAGAGTGAGGAGAAGAGATGGGGAGACAGAGGGTTTTGAGGTGAGAATAGGATTACACCAAGGGTCGGCTCTGAGCCCATTTATATTTAACATAGTGATGGACGTTTTAATAGAAGAGGTAAGGGAGGCAGTAACATGGCGTGCGCGGACAGAGTGTCGAAAGACAGAGTGTCGAAGGACAGACCGTTGAAGGACAAAGTGTCGAATGGACAAAATGTCCAACAGACAAAGTGTCAAACAGACAATGTGTCAAAATTATAAAAATGATAAATGATGAAATATAAATGATAAAAAGAGAGAGAATACAGTATCCATTTAACTAACGACCTAATTAACCTTTAACTATATAATAATGTTTACATTGGTATATCTTTACATATAATTATATAACTATGATAAAATATAAATGATAAAAAGAGAAAGTATTTTTGATACACATGACGTCAATGATGGGTTACAATATCTTCGAGCCATCGCTCACAATCTTTAAATAAATATTGCTACAAGTTTTTTTAATACATCAATACATTTGTATTTTCATATTTTATGTCTTCTCATAAATAAATTTTTATTACTTATATTGATGTATGATGTATATTTATGATCCTATATCCATTTTATTTTTTCAAAAGCGCTGAATGACCTTGTAATCCCAGTGCTTGACGTAAGCCTAAATTGAATAATCAACTCAAAAAACATTTATAACTCCTTGTAACTCTCTATCTTCTGGATGACCTTGAAGTCCCATTGCTTGACGTAAGCCTAAAATCAATAATCAAATCCAATCTATCTCTCTCTCTTTTTAACTTTTGTCCATTCTACACTTTATCCATTCTACACTTTGTCCATTCGACACTTTGCCAACTCGACACTTTGTCCTTTAACGCTCTGTCCTTCGACACTCTGCCTTTCGACACTCTGTCCTAATACCGTACCATGGAACATATTGTATGCAGATGATATTGTTCTGTGCGTAGAGAGCAGGGAAGTTCTGGAAATGAAATTGGAAAGATGGAGGTAAGTACTGGAGGACAAAGGAAGGAGAATAAGTAGATCTAAGACAGAATATATGTGTACCACCAGTGAGGGGGATGATAGAGGAAGTATTCAGCTTACGGGAGAACCGATAAAGAGAGTTGATAAGTTTAAGTATTTGGGATACTTTGTTAACGCTGGAGGAGGTATGGAAGATGAAGTTAAACATCGGGTATAGGCAGGTTGGAACAACTGGAGAACAGTCTCAGGAGTTCTTTGTGAAAAAGAATACCACTGAGATTAGAAGGAAAATTTCATAAGACAATGGTGAGAGCAGTAATGTTGTATGGAACAGAAACCGCAAGCATAAGGAAGACAGAGGAGAAGAAGATGGATATGGCAGATATGAGAATGCTTAGGTGGATGTCTGGGGTGACAAGAGAGGATCGGATAAAAAATGGCTACATAAAGAGGTCGACAAAGGTGGTGGAAATATCAAAGAAAGTACAGGAAGGGAGGCTGAGATGGAATGGACACCTGATGAGGAGAGATGAGGACCACGATGGGACACATACTATGGAGATGGAGGTTCAAGGAAGAAGAAGAAGAGGGAGACCAAGAAAGAGATGGAGGGTGTGTGTGAGAGGAGACTTACAGGAGAAAGGGATTGATGAGGCAGAAGCGCAGAATAAAAAAAAAAAAATGGAAACGGCTTATCCGCAATGCCGACCCCATATAAAAAAGGGAACAAGCTGGGGAGAAGAAGAAGAAGTGTGCCCGAGTGTACCATCAAGCAAGAAAATTAACCCAAGACAAAGGAAGACCATGCTACAGAGACTCTGGCACTAGATGTAAAAGTGAAAATTAAGGATAATAATAAAATGGTAGATCTTGGTTTATTATGCAAATATCAAGGCTTAATGCACCACTTACCCATAGAAGATATACATTTTAAATACAAATGACACGAATCGTCAAGCCTTAGATAATTGTCCTCACGACACGTGATCATTGGTCAAGCAGATATGAAATGACTCCCAATGCCCCCAACCCACCCCCACAAAAAAAGACATATATATATATATATATATATATATATATATATATATATATATATATATATATATTAGACTTATGGTCTATTAGATTTCTCATTCCTGATCTAGATAATAATCTTTGGCACCGTCGTTCAATTAGTTCATTATGCATGCTGCATAAGATTTTTCATAGCTCTGACCATCCTTTACATTCAGATCTCCCTGGACAATTCTATCCTGTTCGTAATACTAGGCAGGCAGTTGATTCTAATAGCCAGGCCTTCTCCATCATGAGGATCAATACTACACATTATTCCAGAAGTTTTATTCCAGCTGTTACCAGGTTGTGGAATAATCTTCCTAATCTGGTAGATGAATCAGTAGAACTTCAAAAGTTCAATGTTGGAGCAAATGCTTTCACGATGACAAGGCTGACATGAGTTTTTTCATAGTTTAAATATGACATATATGTTTTTGACGTTCTTAATAGTTTATATAGGACATATCTGTCTTGACGTTGTTACTTTTTAGAATGATTTATTGCTGATTTATTCTCATCCTTTATTATTTCCTTATTTCCTTTCCTCAGTGAGATATTTTTCCCTGTTGGAGGCCTTGGACTCATAGCATCTTGCTTTTCCAACTAGGGTTGTAGCTTGGCTAGTAATAATAATAATAATAATGATAATAATAATATATATATATATATATATATATATATATATATATATATATATATATATATATATATATATATATATATATATATATATATATGCAGAAGAACCACAGGGAAAATGAAAATACGAAATATACGCTGAAGTCCTGACTAGTTTCGTGATACTTCTTCAGAGAACTGATTTATTGAGAGAGGTTTCTTTACATTTTATAGGGAAAGCAAACGTACGAACATACACATAGAGATTTAAAGAACAATGACACTCCCTTACCAGCTACCTGGGCTTGAGTCAGGTGTTAAGTAGGCGGAGTCCCCAAGCTCATTAGACACCTGCCAAAAAGGGTAATTTCTAGTGGCGGGTAAATTCTTGTTTTTCATTACAGTTTATTTATATGAAAACACGCTAGCCTTATCTATATAAATACATAAGCAAAACATACACATACATACATATATATATATATATATATATATATATATATATATATATATATATATATATATATATATATATATATATATATACACATATAATAATTTAATAAAAGGAAACTAAATTTACTGACCATTAAACTAAAATCACTAGTAATTTCAAATATATTAAATTAGGTAAACTGCTTTGAAATAAAAATTCCGGTGCAAATATACAAAAATCTACAATTACGATAGAAAGAGTAATTACTCCTATGATTAACATTAGTATTACTTAAGAAATGCTTCATGGATTTTGAATGAAGATAGATAAAAAATAATGTTATTATAACAAACATCCGATAACAACCAAGAGAATATTTCGTTTGATAAATAACTTCATTATCCAATATTGAAAACCCAGTCATTTTCTTTCTAGAAGTTCAGTCCCCACTAGACTTAAGATTGGAAATGTTTCAGTTTTGGTGTGAGGCTGTTGGGATTTTTTTTCGGCAAATAGCAATTAAAACTTACAAAAAGAAATTCAATGTATAATTTTTCCTAGGTTTTTTATAGATAATATTTTTAATGTGACATTTGATAATGATCAAATTATAATATTCTTTTATCTTGATGATAAAATTGAATGGAAACGGACTGGAAAAAAAATAAGATTTGCGAAAAAAATATCGTGAGATGAAATTCTTATTAAACGTGAAATGTATCTGAACATACGTACACGCACACACACTCACACACATAATATATATGTAAAAAAAAACAAGAAGGCAATTTACATAAACTTGGTAATGCCAGGACCTATGCTCATAACACTTACATTCAGGAATATTGTGATATGAATAAAAAAAAAAAAAAAAAAAAATATATATATATATATATATATATATATATATATATATATTCAAAAAATCTATAAACAAAAAAAAAGTTGAGATTATTCCTTTGTAACAATGGGATTGGAAGGTTTAGCACAAGAAAAGGTAACAATGGAGACATAACGACCTGGCAGGATAGTTAAAGGAATTTATTGTTATAGGAAAACCATCTCTTCTATTTGGTGGAAAATTAGAGCTTACCATCTTGTTTACAACGTTTTCTTTCGCGTTCCAATGTCTTTCTTGGAAAAAGTTGGCAATTTACATATGTGACTGAGAGTTCTATTTAAACGATTATAAAGAAATGTAAAACAATGAACATGAAGACCGATGTTTTTTTGTAATATTGGTAAATAAACAATAATGTTCTTCATTGCATAATATACATTATAATTCCAATATTATACATAAAACTAACAGAGAGAGAGAGAGAGAGAGAGAGAGAGAGAGAGAGAGAGAGAGAGAGAGAGAGAGATCATGAATTTAATTTTGGAGTGATAGAATTTGGTTGATATAGATGGCAGTACAAAATGAGAGAGAGAGAGAGAGAGAGAGAGAGAGAGAGAGAGAGAGAGAGAGAGAGAGAGATCAACCATTATACGTTTCTAAGAGACAGTTGAACATTGTTATTATAATATTTGTATAAATGGCAGTTTATCGATCGATCGATCGATCGATCGATCGATCGAGAGAGAGAGAGAGAGAGAGAGAGAGAGAGAGAGAGAGCTACGATTCTGCTATACTCAGTCATGCAGACGACACAGTAAGGATGAGGTAATCGTTTAAAGACCACTATGTCCTAATTTTTTGGAAAAATTATTGACTATTTGTTCTTTTTATGACCTTAGGTAACATTGGCCTTGCTGCAAAGTTCCCGAGGACGTTGTGAAAACAATATGCATATGAACTTCAAGTAAACAAACACATTCATTATAACTTCTATACATCTTTGGAAACACTGTCTTCTGTTCTCGTAGGAGTTAGATTTTGTTCAACTACGCTCTACCAATATCTTTCATTTCTGCCAGACGCACGATATTCCGAACATAAGTGAAAAATCGCTATAAATATGCAATGACAATTTTGTCAAACTCAGTCATGCAGACGTCAAGGATGACGTCATCGTTTAAAGACCGCTATATCTTCGTTATTTGTAAAAATAAATGGCTGAATCTTCTGAGGGGCCTGTACGATATACTTACACATACATAAAAGCAATAAAACGATTTTTTATTTCTGAAAGTTGTTATGTCAAAACACCATGGGGGACGGTCCCCTTGTGATACTGATTGTCTGGCTAATCAGAGCTGACTTGACCAGGAGATCGGCCTCGTCATTGCCAATGATTCAAGTGTGACTTGGAATCCAATTCAGGACGGTCTTCCTGTTGTTACTTTGGTGAGCTAAGGCTAGATACTGTACAGCTCTGATTAGGTAGATATTTTTAGTTGGTTATTTGTGGCTAAGAGCCACAGTGTCTCCTTTCGAATCAATGTGAGTATATGCTCCAGGTAGACTAGCCGAGTATTTCACGCCTTTGCCAATCGCCATTAGCTCTGTTTGCAGGGTGAAAGTGGTGTTAGAAAGCCTCCAGTATTCTTTGTAACCTGATAGAGAAACGACTGCTGCTGCAGCTGCAGGAACATAAGGGTCAAGTGATCTGGTGACCCAAAGGGCAGGAGATATTAAAGGCCGATTCACACGACCCGTTTTTTTTTCCGACAGGCTGGCCGTTGGTTACCGGGCGTCTAGCTTTCTTACGTGTATTCAACGCAACTGTTCACACGACCCGTCAGGCTGACGGCATCCCTCTGAGGTCAGCTGTCCGAGTCGGCTCGGCTTTGTTTCCAAGAAACCTTTGCCGGTTTGACGGACTTTAGCCATCCGTCCCAACCAACAGGTTGATAGCAGTTTCATGTGAACGAGGACCTGTATCGTACCCGATCGTTTCGTGGCCTACAACCTAGACTTTTCCTCATAGTATAGTCATAAAAATTAGAGTTAGTTTGTTATTGACACCATGTATTAGAGTTTAATTGAACTTGTTCAAGGGTATGAGGAGATGTTTGACATGGCAAACACGATGTATATAAATAATTTACATATAGAAAAGATATGGAAAATGACTGGAGAGGCATTAAATAAAACAGGTGAGTTTATTATGATTTTAATATTCTTGGCTTGGTGCATAAAGTATAATGAAGTTGCATAACTTATTTTATCAACACAGTTATCAACCAACATCTAATAGTGTCAAAATTATCGTAATCTATTCGATCTTCACGTGACAGAGTCTAAGCAAGCAATGAAAACCGTGCGCTGGTTAACGGATAGGGAACGCCTCGTGTGAATGTACAACATTTCGATGGCGGTTGGCCACAACCCAGCCTGTTGGAAAGAAAACGGCTCGTGTGAATCAACCTTTAGCTGTCGTGCTTTTGTTTCACCTTCATGTTGGAGGCTTTATTCTGTATTTGCATTCTTCTAAGTGTACCTAGCAGTCTCTTTGCATGTGTCTTTGGAGGATCAATCTCCCCCGCCAAGGAGAGAAGTCTTTTGAGACTGTTATTAAGAAGGCAGTCTGTGTCTGATTTGATTGACTTGAATATGATGCTGCCATTTCTGATGCTGAGGAGCGTGGCATAAGTTTGTGTTGTGTTTTGATCGAGGACGTACGTGTCAGGTTGAGCTCCCGAAATTCGCCGGCTTACAGCCTTTCAAAGTTTGCTTGGTCCCCAGGAGGGTACCTTATTACCAAACAAAGTACAAACCTTAAAATCATATACTTTTACATTTTGATACATATCTTATAGTGTTATTTATAGAAATTAATGATATTATGAGTTAACATTGCTTAAATAGTGTTGCTATACTGTGGTGTGGTTACCTTTTAGGCTATGTGGCCACATGTGTCGGTAATTAAGTGAAGACTATAGTATGTTTTTTATTCTCTTTTCAGTTTCGCAAGATGCCGAAAAGATTCCCATCCAAGAGGGAAATTGAGATCCTTTTGGAATCTGATAGTGATGCCAGTGATGCCGAAAGCTGTGTGGGCAAGGCTATTAATCAAGTGTCTGGTGCCATGCCTGAGGAAGATGACGTGGCTGTGTCACATGGCAGCAACTTTTCCCTCTCGCCAAGGTCATTCCATTCAATATCATCCAACACCTCTTCGGAAATTGTCTCCCCTGGGCATTGCTTCAGGTGGTCAAGTGAAGAGAAAGGTGATATTGATTTCCAAGATTAGTAAGAGGGAGATTCTAGATGACAAGGATGAGGAAGACTTTGATGACCTGCAGCTATCCTTGACACCCTTCAGGAGTCCCACAAGGAGGGCCCTGGTCTCATCATCGTCGAAGTCTCACAGTATTTAGGATAGTACGTTGTTACCCGAAGAACCCTTTTTGTTGTAAGTGCATTTCGTTTCAGCGCCTGTATCAGTAACTCCAGCAGTGCCAGTGACAGATGGCAGCATGAAATTTAGTGCGATTTTTGTTCCCTCGAGTAATGAGGAGGATGGGGTGTCTGTGCAAATGACATTGCAGGGTTCTGGAACTTCATTCAATTTTCTGACATCCTTGAGTTCCACCTCTGTGCCATCAACCAGTGCCACCCCTGCATCATTAGCCAGTGCCACCCTGTTGCCATCTATCAGTTTCACCTCTGGGTCATCACCCAGTGCCACCCCTGTGCCATCTACCAGTTCCACCCCTGTGCCATTAACCAGTACCTCCCCTGATCCAGTGCCACCTCTTATTCCCAATGAAATAAAGGGCAGGAAAAGAACATGAAGCCCTTTACATGGCAGTGATGGGTCCTCGATTGGGTTTTATCACAGAAATACATACAGGGCCAGGGATGGAAATATTTGGTACCAGGATCCCAATCCTTGAATAGCCAAAGTTACTAGCCCCCACAAAGTGCCACCAGATATCCGCATGAGATTTTTGAACTTTTTATTGCAAATTAGGAGTTGACAGCAATGGTTGTTTATATAAAGGATAAGATTGTGGCTTTTAGCGCTAAATATAAAGTTCAAAGAGCCACTACAGAGGATACAGGCATCAGAAAACTAAAGTCAATGATTGGCATCCATGTAATGTCATGTGTGTAGCATGAAAATCTTGTGTCTGTTGCCCAAATGTTTGCCCTATTTGAAGGATGTTCCCTATACAGAAGCACAAAGAGTAATGCAAGATTTGCCTTCCTGATGAGGGTCTACAGGTTTGAGAACTCCCATACACAAACACAAAGGATACTAGTGGACAGGCTGGCGCCTATCAGGACCCTCTGGGATAGTTTTGTTGATGCCTGCAAGAATGTTTGTATCCGGCCCTCATCTAACCATTGAGGAGCAGTTGGTGCCATTCTGAGGAAAAACCCCATTTAGGATGAACATCTCGAATAAACCTGCAAAGTAAGTATAAATGTTGTTGGTGGTGGTGTTGGTGTTGTTGTAATTATTATTATTTTTATTACTTTAATATCTTAGATTTTTCCTAGATTTATTTACTGCCATTGCATTGCATATTTACTTACTATGTTTTTTTCTAGATTTACTTACATGTCATTATAGTTTATGTATACTTGTTTTAATTTCTCATTTATTATTCATTATCTGATTTTTTGCAATAACAATTACATACCTATCATTCCATTGCATATACGCCTGTATTTTTTTCTAGATATACTTACCTGCCATTCTCGTTTATGTATGATTATTTTGATTTCGCATTATTTATTATCTAATTCATTTGTAATAACATTTACTTACCTGTCATTCTATTGCACATTTACCAGACCTTTTTTATAGATTTATTTACCTGGGGTTCTAGTGTATATTTTGTTCTAATATTTTAGAATTTTGCTAGTCTTTGGTTTTACAGATAAAGGATGAAGATAGTTATGATATGCGATGCTGACAGCCATTTTTTAAGCAATGACATTCCCTACCTGGGCAAGGGGATTGTGGACCTCTTGACCTACAAAACTCATGGGGAGATTTACATAATGGAATTGACTGCCATATATCCACGCCATGGTCGAGTGGTAACGACAGACAACTAATTCAGCTCCCTTCAAGCTGCAGAGTGTCTGAAGATGAAAGGTCTCGACTTTGTTGCGACCATAAAGGATAAGCCGTATCTCCCAAAGCTACTCTCTACGATGAAAACTAAAGTACGAGAGTCAATTGCTATGTACCACTATGAGAAGAACGTGACCCTTATTTCCAACCAAGCAAGCAAGAACAAGAGGTTAAAGCTCCTAAGCAGCATCCATCACAAACATTCCATAATAGAAGAAGTGAAGACTGACGCACTAATGTTCTACCAGCCCGCAAAAGGAGGTGTTGACACCCTTGACTAGTTATGTGCAAACACTTCTTGCATCAGAGCCACCAGGAGATGGACTTTGTGCTATTTTCTTAATAACAACAACATGATATAAGCCAACACATATATCTTGCTCCAGGCCCAAGAAGCAGGGACAAAGGCATTGCCGAGGCATGGATTAGTGTTGGAGCTGGTTGATCATCTGACTTGAAGGTGGACTTTTTTCACACTCCAAGAAAATACCTTGCTCAGAGAGCTAGGGTAAACCATTGGCTCCGTTTTTAATGTGGACCCTGAAATTGAATCAGATAGTGAATATGGAATGGGTACCAAGGTTGGCCAGAAGAAGAGGAACAGATGCCATATGTGTCCTCGTTCCTCAAACAAGAAATCAAGGGGTTTTTTTTGGCAGTACAAGAAATATACGTGCCCAGAGCACTATATTATCACCTGCATGAACAAAAACCCTTTTAAGATTTTTTATAACTTTTAATTATTCAAGTTTACTTTTTATGGAATATACATTTGGTTACGACATTCAATTTGAGTGTCTTATATTGAATTTTGAGAGAGTAATAGGGAAAATACCTTAACTCAAATGGCCCCCTTGGAATATATATATATATATATATATATATATATATATATATATATATATATATATTATATATATATATATCTTTGGGGGGGAATCTTTTAAGTACTCATATTTATTTTTTTCTTAATTGTCTTGTTTTCTAGTATGTTTATTTGGTATCCATATATAAATTGAGGGTCTTATATTGATTTCTGAGAGAGCAATAGGGAAAATACCTTAATTCAAATGGTCCTCTCGGAAGAATCCTTTTTTTAATCTTTTAAGAACTCATATTTAGTTATTAACTTGTCTTGTATTATAGAATAGATATATGATATCCACATACAATTTGAGGGTCGTATATTGATTCTTGAGAGGGAAATAGGGAAAATACATTATGTTAAATGGCCCTCTCGAAAGAATGATTTGATCTTTTTTACAGTAAAACAATTGAACCTTATTCCATAAAATATTCTTCTTGCTGATAACCAAAAGCAAAAGGGATATCAGAGGGTTTTCATTGACAGCGTCATGTACGTTTTTGTAAGAGGATTATTCTATAAAGTTGCTTAAGTATGTGTATACTTACCTATCTATTCAAATGTCATAGTTTCTCATCTTTAATTTGAATGTTTCTATATCTTCTTAATGTTCGTGCACAAGTCATTTATTTCAAGAAAGTTTATTTTCCAAATCAATTGCCTTTAAAGTATATCCATCATTAATAATAATAATAATAATAATAATAATAATAATAATAATAATAATAATAATAATAATAATAATAATAATAATAATAATAATAATAAAGGGCAAGTGGTAATAGTGCATGATATGTGGTTTCTGTAGTTTATAGACTACATAAGGTCATACCCTTATCATAGTGGTGTTCCCTTGGGTAAGGAGTTGAGTACTCAACTCATCCTATATTGGTTTAGTCCAGAACGGGGTTCAATGCCAAACTGAAGTAGAAGGGTACAACTCAAGTAACTGAAGACGGGGTACAGGAAACTCTTTGTCGAAAAGGTAACTGAGGTAGATATCAAGATCTAGCTGCTATATGTGGATGGGATCATGGTGAGGGGTAGATGAAGATGGTTATGGCATGCTCTTCGCACTTTCCAAGAGAGAGTAGTTCACAAAATATTTTACTGAGCCCCACAAGGTAATAGAGGAGTTGGAAGACCCAGGCCTACATGGCTCAGGACTATAAAACGTGAAGTAGATGATGAATGGTGAAGTATTGAATTAAAAGCTCAAGATGGACACGTCTGATTGGCTAAATCTAACTGAGGCCCTTTGCGTCAATAGACGTAGGAGGAGATGATGATCTACAAAATTATTATCATTATTCATCAGCAGCCATTGCCTGGTCCTCCCTGGTCCTAGCTTGATAGAGAGGAGTCTTAGGCGCTGATCATATGCCTATATGGTCAGTCTCTGGGGGATTCTTTCCTATACCATTCATAAGCGATCTGTAAATTATGAGAAGGCAAACAGATAGGTAAAACGAGAAGGATCATTTAACTGAAAGCCATTATTCAAAAGAAAAATAAGGAAAAACCAAAGGTATATCAAATCCTGAGCCTAAATCTTGCATTTGGAGCCAAGTGGAAGGCATACGGCGTGGAGATATAAAAACCAATAATGAAAAAAAATTGGGTTGAGTTACAAATGCCTCTCGTGGACAAGAGCATAAAAAAAAAAATGATAGACATCACAGCTGACTTGAATAAAGTAACGGTTACGACAAACACTGAATTGAGAAAAGGCAAGATAAACAAATTTAAAAAAGTATTATAAAGTGCAGGACAGAAAATGCCTTAAAATATATTAACATAATATAAAACATCATCTTAAAGGCAAAAATCAGAATATCCAGAAATATAAAATAAAATGATATGGGGTACTTTGAAAAAAAAAAAAAATTAGGTAAGAAGTGCATATATAACCAGTTAATAGTCAGAGAAAAAACATCAGATGACATTAGAAGCTGAGACATACAAAGAAATAGCATGCCTACAGGATACTAAAAAACATAATGTAATGCTTTGGCGAAAGACTCTGAAATCACACACAAGTCTTCGGTTACTTGCTCGTTAACTTCAGAGTGTTACATACAAGAATGGGAGGAAAACTTCAACATTGCATCAGAAACCACTTACGCCTTTAAATAAAGAAAGACCATAAGAAGGACAAGTCTTGTAAAAACAAACGGGAGAAAAGGATATACGATAAGTTTATTATAAAATATGTGGAGGCTGCAGTCAGGTATCGTCAATGATAGACTACATATCGATCTGGAAGGAAAAGTCCCATCACGAATCAGCAGAAACGATTCAGAATGGAAGAAGGTAAAGTAATAAAACACCAACGACTGATAAATAAAAAGGAAATAACACAGCTGGAAAAGAAACATCAAACAATGTCAGGCATGATTAGACAACAACGAACCTTCAACATGCTTTCACGTTATCTGATATAATTGAATTTACCTTCAATCTAACACTGTATCTTGTATATATATTCATTGAAGTCTTAGATCATGAGTAATATTTGGTATGCCTGAAGCATTGGGAAAGAGAATAGGATAGGCAAATACAATTTTCAAATTTGGAAATGATGATAGGCCATATTAGATTTTTTTCTAACATATTGGAAGTTGTGAAATACCGTAAACCATGAAGGCTGCTGTTTCTCTTCTGAATTCTTTAAATATTCTAACTGTTATTGTGCTCAAGCATTGAGATGAAGCCAAAACTCATGTTTACTAAACATCAAAGAGGAAAATATCAGAATGAGTAATCATCTGACCGGCTAAGTAGAGCAATACCGAAGTCGAATGAGCAAATAGAATTCATTCCAGTAGATTTATATCTGAAAACGCTTCCAAATACAAAATTGATGTTTAAATTTACAGATAAACAAGACAAAAACGTCCACCCAAACCATCAAAGAAACATAACAATCATAAACCTTTGGCTGTAATAACAGAAAAAAAAAACTTATGGGTTTAAGTTTAAGACTCATATAAGGTAATATGAGGCTCATTACAGTTTGCCTTAGTTATCAAGTTTAAACTAATTTTACTTCAAACCTTATAAAAAAATGGAAAGGTAAGATTATTATTATTATTATTATTATTATTATTATTATTATTATTATTATTATTATTATTATTATTATTACAGGCTAAGGTACAACCATAGTTGGACTAGATGGATATTAAAAACCCTAGGGTTCTAACAGGGAAAAAAGGATCAGTGAGTAAAGAAAAAAAGGATATGGTTGAAAAAAAGGTTTTTAGTGTAACACTAAGCTAACAGGATACCAAATGAGATTTTTTTTTTCATTTCTTATCCAACTCTATTTGCTGAGAGATTATTTTGATTTCGTTTATTTTTCTAAAAAAGTTTATTCACCTACAAATACGTTATGTGAGGGTAAAACATTATTTTCCTCTATTTATAACTTTCCAGAAAGGAGACCAAGATAATTAACGGCAAATCTTACGAGATCAGATGAAATATCGGGAAATGAAATTATATAATGCAACTGAATGATTTCATACAATGATATACGAGGTAATTTGGGAGTGAGGATGCAAAATATTCTCTTTTGACATTGATTGACATTAATGGTTGGATTTCTCTATCGTTAATATGCTTGCCAGGGGGGGGGGGGATGTCCCTTGTCCGTCAGACTCAAGAAAAAGCGACCATTATATCTCTGAGGGAAAAGTCGGGAAGGAAGTGGACTGGAATCAAATTTCTGGGCAAAAGTTGCACTGCGAAAGTGGAATGTCTGATGGTCATCATATTTGTATCTTTTCTGATAAGAGTCATAGATATATTTTCTATTACCAGGCGAGAATATAGTTCTCTTATAACTATTGTCCACCACCCCCTCAGGTTTTTTTTTTTTTTTTTTTTTTTTTTTTGTGTGTCCAGAAACCTCGTGTTCATGAATTATTGGCCGATCCACAGACACTCAGTAAAAGTAGAATGAATGGGTGTTTAGAAATTATGAGTTGCTCTGTTATTCACTCGGGAAATAAGTAAAAAAGTGAAATGACAGTCTTTGATAAATTATTGAGACAGAAGAGTGAGTTTAGTAAGTGATAATAGCTAGCCCAAATTATTATTTGTTTTTAAACATTCTGATTGAATTTCATGCATGTTTGTGAAGAAGTATTGGTGATATCTGCACTGGTCAGGTTAATCAATATGAGAAGTAATAAGTAAGTTGTCATTAACGTTAACTAAAAGCAATCCTGAAAAGTATTTGAACTAAATTTCAGAAAATCACAAAAAAAAAATTTATAATAAAATAAGAATCCTGGAAAAGGGTTTGAAATTATTTCCAGAACTGCACATATACACCAGGAAATCATTTCATTTCCTGAAATAAAACCAAAAGAGAAATCCGAAAATCTTTTATAATTAGAGAAAAAAATCTGAAAAGAAATGTAAAAGAATGTAAAAAATGGAGATATTATTTTACCTCTTAATTATTTTTGATTAGATTCAATATTTACGGTTTTTCCCTTAGACGAGAAATATATTATTCCGTTTCATATGCTTTTAATTCTTTTTTTTTGCATAAAGGGAAGCATCATATATAGTCTTTATTAATGCTATTATCCCTCAGATACATGATCTATAAAGTGAATGGTCCTGACAAATGAGACTTTTGTTTTAGAACTCACTAATCATAAAGCATCTTTTAGGAATTCCAGCATTTACTGTAGATTAATGTTTTATGTATATATCTTCACTTATATACTTCATTAAATCACCATATGCAGACTAAAAAGGTTCATTCTGCACACCTCAATACCAAAGCCTTTTTCTTGCCCTAATATCCTACTGCTTCAGAGGAAAACGCAAGTAGTTTGTTTCGAAAAGTATTGAATAAGATGAGAAAATACGGAAAAAATCATCTGAGATTCTCCATACGCTTTTTATCGTGCTCTTTTATATCAAATATGGTTTCATAAAGAGAGAGAGAGAGAGAGAGAGAGAGAGAGAGAGAGAGAGAGAGTATATCAATTAATGTTTTGTATACGAAATAAGGTTACCTTGAGAGAGAGAGAGAGAGAGAGAGAGAGAGAGAGAGAGAGAGAGAGAGACGACAGAGAAGTGTTGGGGCACATGAAAATATATCAATAAAACCTTTTGTATTTCTAATAAGAGAGAGAGAGAGAGAGAGAGAGAGAGAGAGAGAGATAGGATGAAAGTATATCAAATAATATTTTGTATATAAAATAAGGTTACTTCGAGAGAGAGAGAGAGAGAGAGAGAGAGAGAGAGAGAGAGAGATACAGTGAAAGTATATCAAATAATATTTTGTATATAAAATAAGGTTACCTAGTGAGAGAGAGAGAGAGAGAGAGAGAGAGAGAGAGAGAGGTGGGTGCGAAGGTAAAGAAATTGTGTTCTGGGAACCATTAAACTTTCCTAGAAGTTTTCCAGATAAAATTCTTAAATAGTTCCAGTTTTGTTCTGGATTTAGAAAATGATAAAAGATTCCCTAATTTCCTGCATGTAATCGTTATGTTCTTACCAAGATTTCTTCATTGTGTATTTTCAGAGAAGTATAGAATCAAACAATATTTATTTATTATCTTCCGTGATATTTCAATGGCTTTAGGGAGAAAAGTAGGAAAAACAATATTAATAGAAAATAAAGCTCCCCTGTTTATTTGTTCGATGAAAACTATTGAACAAAATGTCTTATACAACAATTATTCATAATGCAATATTGATTCCTTACCGTTCACACGTTGATCAAATATCTTGATAAACTGAATTTCGCTAGCAGTAATAAAAGACTTTACTGTTCGCCTTCTTTTGTTCGTTATACAAAGAAAAGGCAAATATGAAAAGGAATTATGATTATATCCTTTTTTTCCATATAGATAAACGTCTTCATTTTTAGGAAATATTACTATCGATATATAAACCTTAGTGAAGCTCAGTCTAGTTTCCAGACTAATGAAATAGAGTATCTCATCCTTCGTTACGTATATTCGTCCCTAAATAGATATTTCGTCGAGTGAGTATAAAATGAAGCCGCACCGGGAAATGTAAGAGAATCGTTCATTGTGATTACTCAGCTTTAGGTGAGATAATTTACCTATTAGTTAACTTTTTTTTTTTTCCTCCGCTTCAGCCTCTATCATCTTTTTCTTTGAGCAATCACTTATATAAACATATCATATTCAGATATGATTACGTTCCAGATCCCTTTGTATCAAATTATTAAAATAGAAGTATGGGATACAAACCATCAAGAGGAAGAATTTCTTATGTA
>NW_027168871.1:125000-132500 GCF_036898095.1 Palaemon carinicauda | reverse complement strand
GCACTAACTTTTGCTAAATCTCTATTAAGGAATTCACAAACCCTAGATCTACATTCAGGGGATGGAATTGATGCAAAAAGAGTAGCATCATCTGCATATGCAACAAGCTTGTGTATTAGTATGAAAAGTAATGGGCCAATACCCTGTGGAACACCGGATATCACATTCCTATACTCACTATGGTGCCCATCAACAACAACTCTTTGAGATCTATTACTTATAAAATCAATAATAATGCCAAGAAACGACCCACCCACATCCAACTGTTTCAGTTTGAAAACAAAGGCCTCATGATTAACACGGTCAAAGGCAGCACTGAAATCAAGGCCAATCATACGAACTTCCTGACCATAATAACGGGATTTCTGTACAGCATTGGAGATTGTAAGAAGGGCCTCACATGCTCCAAGGCCTTTACAAAAACATTACCAACTCTCTAACAAGTGCTAAAAGCTCCACTTCTCGCTAATTTGCGCAAAATTACAGATAATTTTGGAGCTAAGAAATCTGCTGTCTTTATTAAAAAACAAAGGAAAAATACCATTTGGGTCTACACCTCAATAAGCCTCCAAGTCCATCAGCAGAGCTTAAATCTCACGAGATTGAAAAGCTAAACTAGTTAGTATAACATCAGGGAAACAGAAATGAGGAAGTTCAAGTTTTTCATTAATCTGTTTACTGTCAAAAACACCAGATAAAAGGGTTGCCTTTTCCTTTGAACAGTGAGTGACTAACCCATCTGGTTTAAGTAAAGGAGGAACTGTTATATCTACGCCAAAGAGTACAGACTTAAGGGTAGACCACCATTTATGTTCCAGAGTTGTACCAGAAAGGGATACGCCTATCAATTATGTTGACTAGATTCGCATTCAAAGGGCCAACAGGATCTACACTACTATATAATTGTGATCAATTCAAGCACAAAAGATCATGCAAAATCCCATACAAGTCTGCTTGGGATTTCATATAGATTTTACAAGAGTATGATATATCAGGGACAGGCTGCTTAGTCTTCAATACTAATGAAATCAAGGCATGATCAGATGTCCCGACTGGAGAACTATCCTTACTAGTTATGATGCCAGGGGAGTCAGTGTATACGAGGTCCAAGCAATTACCAGACCTGTGAGTAGCTTCATTTATGATTTGCTCACAGCCTGATTCAGAGGCAAAGTCTAAAGTTCTTAAGCCATGCCGATCTGTAGGAAAGATAGAATTTAATCACTCCCTTTGGTGAGCATTAAAATCACCAACAAAGACAAAAGAAGGCATTCTATCATCTTGTATTTTAGCCATAATGGTAAGAAGACAATCGAAGATAGAATCATCCATGTCTGGATTCCGGTATATCGAACACAAACAAAAGCTGTTATGCCTGCCACAAACTTTTATTACTTGAATCTCATGACATCCACATTGATAGCAGGACTTATGAGAAGCAGGGTACTCGGTTCTAATATACACCGCCATTCCCCTGGCCCTAGGGATGGCATCACGCTTCAACATTTTTTGCTTCTTAAAACCAGTTATAAGGAACTCAGATGAGTGCCTCATATTAGAAACCAAAGTTTTTGAGCAAAAAAGAATATCATACTGTCTGGATGCAACTGTAAGGTTTTGGATATTGGCATGAAGCCCACGAATATTGCAATACAGAAGACGTCATTGACGAAATCTGGACGTACTAGTCCCGAATTTCGCTCAATGTCTCCAGACAGCATAAGAATTAATAGAAATAAAAAGGAGACATCGTACTTGAAAACTAGATTAATAAGAATTATAACAAAAACAATATGTACAGAATCATAAATAAGGTGATACATGATACCCATAGACTATAGTATGTGACGGGCTGAGAGAAGGTTGTGAATCAAAGACAGGTTGAAAGCAACTGAGTGAGTTTATTATGGAACAGTCTACTTTTATATACAAAACCTCAAAGCAACAAGAATTTTCATGTTCAAAAACTGACACCGTTACCATGAGAAAAACAGACATGTTTATTCAGGCTCTTTTTTAGGTGTGAGGAAGAGCGAAGATACAAGCATAATATATACACAAAATGAACTATGTACGATCATGTGGCACATGGTTGGTACATGGCTCCCCCCATAAAAATGACATACTGTACATGTTAAACAGGGTGCCCTGATCTAGAGAGGCGAAATGTAGGCGGATCATCTGGCAGGAAATAAGCAAGTTGTAGACGATTAATGGAAACCCAGTCTTCTTTGCCACGAATGTTTAGTAGGAATGCTTTCGGACTGCGTCGGATCACAAGGAAAGGGCCCGTGTAAGGGGGGCGTTAGCAGTGTCTTGCTAGTGTCGTTGCGCAGGAAGACGTGTGTTGCAAAGTGCAAGTCTGTCAGTATGTGATGCCTCGCTGGGGTTTTGTAAGTCTGGCAGCATGGAGTAAATTTTCCCACGACGTGACGTATGCACTGGAGATCATTGGAGGAGGTTGTAGAAGGTAAAAATTTGGCAGGGACGACCAACGGATCGCCATACACCATTTCAGCTGCCGAGACGTCGAGGGCATCTTTAGGAGTGGTCCTTAGTCCCAGGAGGACCCAGGGAAGCTGAGTAAACCAGTTGTAATCCTTACAGCAGGAAATCAAAGCTGTTTTGAGGGTGCGATGAAAATGTTCAACCATTCCTTTGGCTGTGGGGTTGTAGGCCATGTTGTGATGTAGGGCGATGCCCAGGAGATTCGCTATTGATGTCCATAATTGAGAGGGGAAAGTGGTACCCCTGTCAGAAGTAATATGCTCTGGGATACCAAATCTTACAATCCATCCTGAGAGTAAGGCAGATGTACATGAGGCGGATGTTGTAGTTTCCATGGGAATGGCTTCAGGCCAACGAGTGGAGTGGTCGATGATGGTAAACAGGTAACGATGTCCTTGTGATGTGGGTAGGGGACCTACAATGTCGACTTGAATGTGTGCGAAACAACGCTGAGGTTGAGAAAAGGTGCCCACTCCTGAATCCGTGTGTCGATGTACTTAGGAAGTTTGGCAAGAAGTACAGGCGTGGACCCAATCCTTACCATCCTTAGAAATGTTGCCAAATGAATTTCGTCTTTAGCAGCTGTGCAGTAGAACGGCACAAGGGATGTGAAAGGTCGTGAATGAAATCAAACACCTGCCGGCGCATAGGAGAAGGAATCCAAGGTCTCGGTCTACCAGTACAGACGTCACAGAGGAGGGTGGTGTTAGAGTCTTCGAGAGGGAAGTCTTCCCAACGGAGGGGCGTGCAGGATGTCCTGCATGCTTGATACTCTGGATCCTGTCGTTGGGCTTAAGCCAGGGCGTTATAATCCAATCACAGTTGAGTGGCAGCCAACGTGTTTCTTGACAGGGCATCGGCAACGGGATTCATTTTCCCAGGGACGTATTAAAGAGAGCAATTGTATTCAGCCACGGCGGAGAGATGACCAGGCGTCAGACTGTCGAGTGAAGGCGTGCACCAGAGGCATGTGGTCTGTGCGAATGACGAAGGGCGTATCTTCTAAGGAATGGCGAAAGTAACGGACAGCCAAGTGCACCGCCAGCAATTCGCAATCAAAGGTAGAGTAACCCGATTCTGCCTTGGACAGTTTTCTGGTGAAGAAGGCCAATGGACGGGGCGAGCCGTTTGACCTCCTGCTCGAGTACTGCACTAATAGCGACGTCGCTGGCATCGGTGGAGAGACGGAGAGGGGCATGTGGGATAGGAAAAGTGAGAGCCGCAGCAGTTGATAGGGCCTTCTTTGCATTGCAGGGAGCTGCTTCTTGAAGGGAACCCAACTTCAGGTCCTTTGGCTTGCCCTTGAGGGAGGCGTAGAGTGGAGCAAGAGTGGCAGCAATGGCTGGCCGAAAACGGTGATAATAGTTGATCATGCCCAAGAATTCCTGCAGAGCTTTGACGATCGAGGGCGCGGGGAAGTCGTGAACGGCTGATACCTTCTCAGGGAGGGGATGGACTCCTTCAGGGGTGATGCGGTGCCCTAAAAACGACACTTCGTTGGCGCCAAAGGTATACTTGTTGTACCGGACTACAAGTACGTTTTGTTGCAGGTGGTCGAGCACGATGTGCAGGTGACGGAGTTGTTCCTCTTTTGAGGAGGCGAACACGAGTATGTCATCCACAAAACATACTCAGAAGGGGAGGTCCCCTAAGATTCCAACCATGAGACGTTGAAATGTGGCCCCAGCATTACGAAGGCCAAAACAGGAGTAATTGAAGGTGTATGTACCAAACGAAGTGGTGATGGCGGTCTTGGGTATGTCTTCTGGGTTCATACGCACCTGATAATACCCCTTCAGGAGGTTGAGCCTAGAGAAAACCTTCGCTTTGTGCAGGTAGGAGGTCATGTCGGCAATGTTTGTAGGGGGTAGTGATCCGGTTCTGTTTGCATGTTCAGGCGCCTGTAATCACGGATGGACGGAGAGAGCCATCTTTCTTCAAAACGACGTGTAAGGGTGATGACCATGGGCTGGAGTCCTTTTGGCAAAGGCCCATTTCCTCCATTTTGGCGAATGTTTGTTTGGCGGCGGCCAATCGTTCCGGTGCCAGACGTCTGAATTTTGCGAAGACTTGGGGTCCCATCATCTTGATATGGTGATAAATACCGTGCTTGGCAGGAGCCGTGGGTGTTTGGCGAAGTTCTGGACGGAAAACTTCCAAGTACGACGTGAGGAGGTGGGCGTAGGCATCTGTGGGTGCGCTGATGGGGAGAGTGAGGTTGGAGGTGGCGGGTTGAAGAGGTGTCGACAAGTACGAGTCTGCGTTGATCAATTGTCGGTGGGCGACATTGACCAGAAGGTGGAAATGAGAGAGGATATCCTCTCTGAGGATTGGCAATGTGACGTCAGCAACGAGAAACTTCCAATTAAATTTACCGTATCCGAACGATAATGTGAGGTTCTTGTAACCGTAGGTGGGCATCGCAGTCCGTTGGCAGCTAGCAAGCAGACGTCGGCAGACGTAGACAGACTACGTCGTGTCCTGAAGAGTTCCCTTGGCAAAAGAAAACGACAAGCATCCGTGTCTACTAGAAATTGCAAGCCCGTTCCTGCATCATGTAAAAAGAAAAGATTAGAAACACGGGAGCCCATCGCCACGAGCGGCACATTTCTTCGCAGTTGCCCCGAATCTGAAGTGGTAGTAGCAAAACTGCGGTGGATGGGAGGTAGTAAGTGGCTCTAGAAGTCGTTGGTTGGGGCGCGAGCGAGTGGTGTGTGGTGGGTGGCTTTGCCGCTTCGGCACGTCACGGGGTAGGCGTGTATGTCCTACGGCATTTACGTCAGCTTCGGTCGACGTTGAATAGGCGTCCTCTTCGTCAGGGGTGGAGGCGTTGATGAACGTCTTGAAGTGGCTGTCCATAAGGGTGTCAGTTTGTAAACTATCGACATCGGTTATGGCAGCGCGTATAGGTCCGGGTAAACGGCGTATCCAAAGGGCACGAAGTAGTTTCACCTCACGAGGAGAGCCGTCTGCGGCAGATTGCAGGCGAGCGATACTAGTCATTTTCCTGAGGGCAAACGAAGCACTTTGGTCCCCCAACGGTTGTTGCGAGGGCTGAAAAAGCTTTGCTATACGGGCGGCTGGCGACGGTGAGTACCGCTGCAGAAGGTATCTTTTGAGGGCGTCATACGCTATTGGGGTGTTTCCTTGTTCACAAAGCCAGTCGGATATTTCCAGGAAGGTGTCCTCGGGTATCGCCGCAAGAACATAATCTGCATTGTTGGTTGAACGGGTCACGCCCTTGATGCGAAACTGGACTTCTGTGCGCTGAAACCAAGCAAACGCCTCTCCGCTGGTGAATGATGAAAGTTTCAATGGGAGAGTCGTAGCAATAACTTCCGTAGAGTCCTCCATAGTACCAACGATGGAGGGGCTAGGGTGTGTGGAAGGCGGGAGGAGCGAGTCGACTTCCTGGGTCACCAATGTGATGGGCCGAGAGAAGGTTGTGACTCAAAGACAGGTTGAAAGCAACTGAGTGAGTTTATTATAAAACACTCTCCTTTATATACAAAAGCTCAAAGCAACAAGAATTTTCATGTTTAAAAACAGACACCGTTACCATGAGAAAAACAGACATGTTTATTCAGGCTCTTTTTTTGGTGCGAGGGAAGAGCGAAGATACAAGCAAAATATATACACAAAATGAACTATGTCCGATCGTGTGACACACAGTTGGTACCAGTAAAAAGTCGGAAAAATTGGTCAACATGGAGTAGGCGATACACCATGCAAGGATAAATACCCTCCAGGATAGCCACTTCAACTGAAGGGAGGACAGTAAGGATGGTTTGAGAAGAAAAAGAATCAGAAAAAGGAAAAGACAACCTCTTGATAAACCACCAGGCATCCATGACCCTTCTATTAAGCCTGTCCAACACACCATTTCGAAAACACAAGAGGAAGAAAAAAAATAATGATATGATAGAATAGTGTGCCCGAGTGTACCCTCAAGAAAGAGAACTCTAACCCAAGACACTGGAAGACCATGGTACAGAGGCTATGGCACTACCCAAGACTAAAGAACAATGGTTTAATTTTGGAGTGTCATTCTCCTAGAAGAGCCGCTTTCCACAGCTAAAGAGTTTCTTTTACCCTTACCAAGAGGAAAGTTCATTGAACAGAGGTTGATCGGCTTAAGCTCAGAGGGATAGCACAGGAAAAAGATATATAGCGTTAAGAGAGATATATTTTATAAAATACAATCACTGTATGCAGAATAAATGTATTTTTAGCTAGAATACAATGCTGGAATGATTGTATATTTTGGTGAAAAAAACAAAGCGTTGTTTATCTATTGCTAATAGATCTAGGCGTTTTTACTACACTTTTCATAATCAATGAACTATTATTTCCTGCTGGAGTCCTTGGGTTTTTAGCATCCTCCTTTTCCAACCAGTGTTGTAGCGTAGCAAGTAATAATAACAACAATAAAAACAGCAACAAAACAACAACAACAACAACAATAATAATAATAATAATAATAATAATAATAATAATAATAATAATAATAATAATAATAATAATAATAATAATAATAATAATAATATCAGTCCTACCCGAATGAGTTATTCCTTGTAAGTCCCATTTTCTGATAAAACAAAGCGTTTCTATAATGTCTTAAGTAATTCAATCAACTTTTCTTTTCTTTTTAATAATAATGAGAGAGAGTGAAAGTTAAAATATTTGAAATATTTGTGATGATGTCAAAAAAATTAAGTTTTCATAAAGAATAAGAATGGAACTCTTCGTGTGTTTTGTTTTGAATTTTCCAATAAGCAAAACTAATTATACAAAGTTTGTCTTCGATGACAAATCAGAAAAAAAAAAATACCACAGGAATCAAAGACTATAGAATTCTTTAGTAAATTATTATTAAACTTCATGCCTAAAAGTACTCTCTCCCTCTCTCTCTCTCTCTCTCTCTCTCTCTCTCTCTCTCTCTCTCTCTCTCTCTCTCTCTCTCTCTCTCTCTCTCTCTCTCTCTCTCTCCTT
>NW_027168871.1:87500-97500 GCF_036898095.1 Palaemon carinicauda | reverse complement strand
CCGTGACATTCCTCTAAATCATACGAGTAAGTAACATAGAAACATATATATTAAGTTTATAAATGATTCTTTCTAAGTTATCAAAGATGGGCTTCAGTGCTTTCTTCCAAATATAACAAATAAGTAATATATTCTTCATGAGCAAGACTGACTTTTTACAGCATTGTCAAATAAAACTATAAGAATTTATTAAAAAATAATATCAATATATTTTGAATGGACCAAGGTTTTCGAGATTCACCCAAGCTTAGTTGTGAATTCATATTTGGGAATATGTCTCTTATTTTGAAAGTGGTAGAGAAATAGATGATTCTAATAGAAAGATATATATAGACATTCATTCTTTACTTATACGCTTGAATATGCAACATTTAAAACAGAGAAAAATTATCAAGATTGGCTCGAGGCTTCGATATAAAACCACATACGGAGAGAATTGTATTCCAGTCAAATGAGAACTCTGTGACTTTTGGAGAAAATTCATTTCTGAATATCGATTTCAACGAGATTGGTGACAAGGATGACCGAACCTTAGTGAGTGTATAAATGTGATCTTGTGTAGGAATTCTAGTTTATATAATCACAATAGCAGCCTCAATTCTAGAGAAAAACAGAGAGCCTTTAATCAAACGATTTTGATACATATTTGGTTAAAAACACATAAAAACATTATATATTTCTCATTTAAAAAGCTTTGATTTACTTTACTACAATAAAATATTTTTACTCTTTTTATAGATTGGAAATCTTCTCCAAAAACATAGCGGAGACAAGGCAAAAGATTTTCGACATTATTGAAAAACTTTATCAGAACTCTGTTTATCATAGCATGTTCTGCATTCTTCAGACTTTGAGCCAAATCAGTCACTAAGGATTTCAGTGAATAATACTGCAGACGTTAACAAGTAGTTCCTTCTTCCTCTGCCTCGATTCCTTGTCGTTAATGCCAACTACTGACACAAGTGACACTATCCATTATGAACTGAGTAATTTGACTCAGCTGGAATACGGGAACGCTGGAACCAGATTACCTTGATGTAAGTTGGACAGTCTAATTCCTGGCTAACCTTGTTCCGAAGCAGTGCACCCTAACTGTGCGACAAGCAGTTAAAATATAATATATATATATATATATATATATATATATATATATATATATATATATATATATATATATATATATATATATATATATATATATATATATATATATACACACACATATATATATATATATATATATATATATATATATATATATATATATATATATATATATATATATATATGTATATATATATATATATATATATATATATATATATATATATATATATATATATATATATATATATATATATATATATATATATATATACATATATATATATATATATATATATATATATATATATATATATATATATATATATATATATATAGTAACTTTTACACATTTAGACGTGTTTTTCATTCTCAAATAAGCCATATATTTTTGATAGATTAATTTCTGGATTCTCTTAATAACCTCGGGATCAGAGCCCCATGTAAAATCACACAAAGATAGTAGCTTCCAATCGACCGGGAATCGAACCCTGGTCCATGAACTTTCTATGAACGGTGAGATACTACTTGGCTAAATGGTATGTCACTGTCCATACATGTTTCCTTGACCAGGGTTCGATTCGAAGCCTGTCAGAAGCTATTATCTTTGTTTGATTTTGCCTGGGTTCTGATCCCAAGGTACTTCCGAGACTCCAGACATTAACCCTGGATAGGTACGCTCCTCGGACACCCCTTTAAGGGTATACTCGGACGCGAACGACCCCGACGCCAAAAAAAATTCTTAAAAAATCAGTTTTTGCAATAACCTCCTTTTTTCTTTTGCCAAAAAAACTTCAATGAATGCTTAAAACAACTGTAAAGATAAATACTACTCATCTGCAGAAAAACTATTTATTATAAATATTTTAAAAAATTAAGTAGAAAAAAAAAGACCTGACATAAAAATTAATAAAAAAAAAGTTTATACATATATACACAAATCCTTTTAGGAATTGATTCTTGAATGTTTAGGACACATCTTGATGTATTTTGGATGAAGTCAGACCCATGGAGGTGAAGATCTGAAATGAGAAAAAAAGGGTAACTTTTTTTGGCCAAAAAAATTTGTCCAAATTTCATGAATTTTTTTGGGTACCCAAATGAAATAGGAAGTGGCTAATTTTTTTAGGGAATAAACATATGTTATCCTAAAATAGAAATATGTAAAAAAATCTTCATTATTTTGTAAATTACATTTATATCAGGGGCCATATCTAAAGGTAATTTTTGAGTACTTAGAAATTTCGTAAATAAATACATATATTTAATATATAATATGATATTTATGCAGGTAAAAATATACCAAAATATCAAAAATTCTATAGGGAACAAGAATATATATAGATAGGGCAGCTTACGCTTCGGATATGTCCACAAAATGGCCGCCAACCACACTGACTCAGACTCCCTAATCTGTCACTTGAAATGTAGGAAGGGTATGTCAATTTCAAGGTGTTATTTACTAATCTAATTATTATTGGATATGCATAAAAATTGTATGGTTGGTTGCTGGATAATTGTCGATTATTTTACGACTATAAAATTAAAATTCTGACCCAAAAAAAGTTTTTTGAAGGGAAATAAAATCGAAAAAAAAAAATGTAAAACAATATTTTAGCTAAAAAAATTTGATGATATTCAATCAAAAAAAAAGTAAACAAAATTTTCCGACAAATAAACATCTAGAGGAATCATTACTCTGTGATAGTTCCTTAGTACGTAGTAATTTTGAAAGAATTGGGAAAAAACGAAAAAATGACAATCACCGGAAAATCGAACACATACCTATATATACGCCATATCTGGCTAAAAAAAAAAAATAGGCATGGGTAGCCAGATCATCTAGAAACACTTTCCAACACTATAAAAATATAAGTTTTGCGACACTACTTGCCAATTCCTTACGGTAACATGACTAAGCAAAAAAATGCAAAACAAATAAACAGGGGCACTCGCGGAAAAATGGCTAACATTCTAATATACGGCATTTCAGAAAAAAAAAATTCAGCCACGTGCTAGGCAAACCATCAAGGCACAATTTCCGACAAATAAACATCTAAATGAATAATTACTCTGTGATAGTTCCTTAGTACGTAGTAATTTTGAAAGAAATGGGAAAAAACGAAAAAATGGCAATCACAGGAAAATCGAACACATACCTATATATACGCCATATCTGGCTAAAAAAAGAAGATAGGCATGGGTAGCCAGATCATCTAGAAACACTTTCCAACACTATAAAATTATAAGTTTTGCGATACTACTTGCCAATTCCTTACGGTAACATGACTAAGCAAAAAAAATGCAAAACAAATAAAAAGGGGCACTCGTGGAAAAATGGCCATTCTAATATACGGCATTTCAGAAAAAAAAAATTTCAGCCACGTGCTAGGCAAACCATCAAGGCATATTTTCCGACAAATAAACATATAATTGAATAATTACTCTGTGATAGTTCCTTAGTACGTAGTAATTTTGAAAGAAATGGGAAAAAACGAAAAAATAGCAATCACAGGAAAATCGAACACATACTTATATATACGCCATATCTGGCTAAAAAAAAAATAGGCATGGGTAGCCAGATCATCTAGAAACACTTTCCAACACTATAAAAATATAAGTTTTGCGACACTACTTGCCAATTCCTTACGGTAACATGACTAAGCAAAAAAAATGCAAAACAAATAAAAAGGGGCACTCGCGGAAAAATGCCCAACATTCTAATATACGGCATCTCAGATAAAAAAAAGACAAGCACGTGTTAGCCCAACCATCAAGGCACACTTTCTAACACATAAACATGAAAAAAAAAATGAATAATATACGGCAATTCCTTACTACGTAGTAATTTTTACAAATATTGAAAAAAAAACAGAAATTGGTAACCGCAGTTAAATACCCAATATACCAATAACTACGTCGTATCTGACAAAAACAAAGTCATGCATGGGTAGCCAGGTCATCTAGACACACTTTCCAACACTAAACAAGCAAAAGTTTTACGACACTATTTGGCAATATCTTACGGAAAAATGACTTGGCAAAAAAATGAAAAAAAATGAAAAAGGGGCACTCGCGGTAAAATGGTCCTCGTGGTGATGAACGACATTTTAACTAAAAAAAAAAACATGCACATGGTAGCCAAACAATCCACCAAGACTTTCCACAACTGATAACCTATACAAGTTGCACCATTCTACGACAATTTCATAATACGTAATAACTTTGATAATTATGCAAACTACCTTAGAAGGGTAAACTCAGATGCGAACGACCCCGACGCGTCTCAGAAATCGGGGAAGGAGTACAGCTACAGCAATGCACATCTGGACACTACTAGAGCGTGTAGGGGAGACACCTCCTGCAGGTCGATCACCCACAAATTCAGTCACAGGGGTGAGTCACGTGAGAAAAACCTGTTTTTTTTTTTACGCTCGGGGTCGCAAACGACCCATCGTACCTATCCAGGGTTAAAATACCAAACATGTATGACTTGTTGAAATATATATGTAATAATCATATATTACATGTTTAAAACACATGACGTAATACGTCATTGTGGAAGTAGAAGCTAGTGTGAGAAGTGCTGTAGTCAGACAGATCAAAACAGGATGCGATTAGCATATCTCAGCAATGTAACATTTTTCTGAAGAATACACACAAATACGAACCGTGAGAAAGAGTTGTCGCCACTAGATGCAGGTGTTACTTCCTATACTAATGTTTAGTTTATATTATTTGTTTAAATGCTGAGAAAACTGACTATACGATATCTGTGATATCGATATTTTAGGCAGTTCTTATCAATACATCATATGGAATGGTCATCCGACCAAACCAGCTATACTCCTGTGATCGAGATGTCAACACTTGTTTTTAAAGAATAAACCATTTTAAAGTTAACTTGATTGACTTTACTTGAAGATGTAACATCCCAACTAACATACTCATTGTGTGTTAACAACAGTAGCACACTAATAAATGGTGGCAGCGGTAAACCTCTAAGAATCAGAGAAAGATCTTCAAGAATCAACGAATAAAACTCTAAAAACCAGAGAAAGATCTTCAAGAAATCAACAGTAATGAATCTACAATTTTTACTAAGTATCATAGTCTATCGAAGAAGGAAACATTTAATGAATGTTATACATACAAACTGATGAACTGGATCTTCAATCAAGATCCTAAGAAAACCAAGGACTGACGTTCAACGCTTACAAAACATATCCAGGAAGCACTACATTCAACGGAAATCGGACCGAAAACATTCACCCAAACATCAAGGAGAGAGAGGAAATCGGACCGAAAACATTCACCCAAACATCAAGAGAGAGAGAGGAAATGACGACATCACACTTCGCCATATAAACCGAAGCTAAGTACAATTTTCTTATTCATTTCAGTATTGAGCAGTGAGGTGTAGTTATCACGAGTCGTTAGTCCATTATTACTGGGGTGAGTGGTTTGCTAATCTTCTATTTTCCTTTCATTAAAGGAGACTGTGTTCAACTCCGAATTCTCATCTAGAATTTTTTTCTCTCTTTGTGCTAATTCCTTTTTCTTTTAGAAATTCTCGGGAAATATCTTTGTGTTCCGTTTTCTTTCAGAAATTCTCGGGAAGTATCTTTGTGTTCCGTTTTCTTTCAGAAATTCTCGGGAAATATTTTTGTGTTCCGTTTTCTTTCAGAAATTCTCGGGAAATATCTTTGTGTTCCGTTTTCTTTCAGAAATTCTCGGGAAATATCTTAGTATTAGTTGCATTGTTTTGGGGAATTTTGTTATAATCTTTATCATTGAGTGCTTATGCGTTTATGCAGTGGACGTCTGTATTCATACAGATATTTTGATAGAATTTTAAGGGGTCGAAGAGATAGAAAAAGAAATACCGTAATCATGACGCCCCCTGTGAGCCCCACCCATGGACCAAGTAAGGCAGGACAGGTTAACCCTCCCCCGATTGTGACGCTTGTAAATGCTAGGTCAGCAATCCTTCCTTTTCAGGGTCGGGTTAATGGGTTCTTGCCTCAAAATGTGGAGTCATGGATTTCATCCGTTGATGCCCATTTAAATGCCAAACAAATCGTAGACCCTTTTGTACAATTACAAGAAGCTAAAGGTTTTATAGATTTTTCTAATGGGGATGTGAGTGCGTATTTAAGATGTGTTTCATTTCAAGAAGCAGTTACCTGGGATGATTTCAAAGTTAGGCTACCTGCGGTCTATGGGGGTGAAGAAGCCTTGGATGTAGTATTAACGTTAAGAAATACACTTAGTCAAGCCACTATGACTCGGCTTAATGTTATTGAAAGAGCAGCTCTCATAGCTGATAGGCTTAATGAATATCAAGATATTTTAGGTAATTCCACTTGGGTTACTAGAGATAACATCTCCGTGAAAGATTTTTTACGATTGATGTATTTAACTTGCATGACACTTATGTTGCCTGAAGCTTTAGTGTGGTGTTTTGATAAAAAGTTAACGGCTGCAAGTACGGAATTGGATGTATATAAACAGATTAAGAAACACATGTCTAAGTGTCCTGACCTTGATCCTGTGTTAACTCAAGTTTTTGCAAAAAATGAAACAAAGCCACAACAAGTAAATGTAGTTAATAATAGTCAAGTTAAGGGAATGACGTGTTATAATTGCAAACGTCAAGGTCACTTGATCGCGGACTGCAGAACGAAATTCTGTTCGGTACATAATTGTTCAACTCATTCATATAGTCAGTTCTACTCGCGTAAGGCACAACAGAATCTTAGAAATACACAGTCAATTCCACAGTCATTTCCATATGGTAATAAAAAGAAAAATCCTCAGTTCAATAAGAAGAAACAGCCAAACGTCAATGTAGTTCAGAATCCCAAACAAACAAACAGTTCTTCGAATAACGCTGAGCCTGGGTCGTCAAACCAGACCTCGCAAGGTCAGACTAATTTTCAGAATGTGCAGAGCAAAGCAAATACCACATAATTAACTCCAGTGGGGAAGAGAGTGATGTTGGGTCAAGATCATTCATGTCAACATCAGTAGTATTGAATAATCAATTTAATGTTTTATCAGATCATTGTAAGGCAATAGATTTTCCTATGATACACAAGGCCGAATTAAATAAATCAGTGCATGCTCCCGTAGATTTGCAACGAATTCATACAATAATAAGCCAAAAAGAGTTACGACCAACATTATATGCTGTAAATTTAGAACACAAATCCTTTGTTATTTTTTGACTCCGGTAGTTCAGGTAATATCATGGATTTGAGGACATATCATTTGTTGTTTTCAAACTTTCCGATAGAAAAATTTGGAGTGAGACTCTCGGGTATAGGAAATAATGAATTAAATGTAGTAGGCATAACTCATGTTCAGTTCAAGGTCGGTAAGCGAACGTTTGCCGATACATTTGTTGTTTTACAAAACATTGATATGTATCCAGCTGTAATTATAGGATACCCATCTATGGGCAATCAAAACATTATCTTAGCCCCTGCCAAGCACGGCGTGTATATCAAAGGAAAATTCTATAAGTCTTCTAATACCTTAAAATCAGTTTTGGATAAAAAAGAGACGACAAATGTAACCGTAACGTACGTTGAAGAACCAATAACTTGTCTCACTAATAAAGAAATAATATACACGACCCAGCAGAATTCTCGTTCACCCGTAATATCATCTTGCACGCAATCTATCGAGCCAAACGTACCTTCGAAATATTAATCCTTTCCCACACTTCGAAAACTAACGGATTGTCTGTCACACAAGCTATTTATACAGTAGGCTTACATCAACAATGTAATATTGAAGTCTATAATAATTTAAATACCACTTTAGTAATTCACAAAAATCAACATATCTTGGATGTAGAAGTTTTTAAACATCGTATTCTTACTGTTGCTGAAATCAATCAAGCTCAATCTCGTTACAGATTTCCAAGATGAATTTTTTGTTGTTGGGAGTGATATCGTTCGCTCAGACATTTTTCTCTAAACTAAAAGTATAGATTTTAAATATGGCACTATAGTTGAAAGACAAGAAGACGTTTTTATTACATCAAGTAACGTAGTTGTAGAAGTGCGAATGCAAGCAATTTTTCTCCCAGAGAATGACGTCACCAGCTTAAAAAGCGCCATTTCAAGGTTTGCTGTCTCATTAGATGAATTGCATAGAAGATATTTACCTCTGAATACAGAGAGTTCGATTGAATCGACACTAAAAGTTGCGGAGATGCTATCTGATGACTTGCAAAATAAGACTTACGAGACAGAATCTTTGGCTCGTAACCTTTTGATGTAGACTGTAGGATTCGAAAATAAAGATAGATGTAACCCGTTTATTTTTGCTGCACTAAACATCTTTGTGTCTATTGCAAGTTTAGGTTTAGGAATTTCCAATCGTCTTAAGATTAGTAATCAAAATAAGAAAATTGAGTTCTTGACTCATGAATATGGATTGATTATGTCAGAACTAAGGAATCAGTTAGCTTCAAACAATCAAATTATGAGTTTAGTAAATGAACATTCAAGTAGTATCAATCAGATTATTGAAGTACAGGATTTGTTGGCAACGTTAACATATGATTCAAAAATAGATCACATATTTAACAAAATTGCACATTTCATTAAGAAATCAAAAGATTATGTGGAAGCTATCACGTAAGCAACTAATGGTGTACTGTCACCCCATTTGTTGCCAATAAAATACTTAAAGTTAATTGTGGAGAACGGACGGGAGAAACTAGGCTATATTCCTTTGTTAGACGCACGTAGGTTAGAATTTTATTACAACCTAATTACAGTAAGCGTTGAAAATAACAGGATTATGATTACATTTCCCTTTGAATCTTCTGTTGCCTGGCAATCTTACAGGATATCAACATTTCTGACTTTCATGACGAATCACTCAAATCCAGTAATATCCAGTTTGACAGGACACATATTGATTTCCCCAGACAAGGAAACATATACGGTCATTAAAGACTTAAATCAATTAACTCACTGTTCAGACGCAATGGATAGGAAAATATGTACAGCTGACTCATTTGAATTCCATAAAAACTTAATTGATTCATGTGAGTTAGGTATAGTGCTAGACGGTGCTCTCTCCAATACAAGTGAAAATTGTCTGGATAAGCTTTATACCTTTGACAATAATGAGTTCAATTGCACACTGAACAACGGCTCGTGGATACGATACGATAAGGCCGGCTTCAATATATCATGCCCGGACGGAT
Source organism: Palaemon carinicauda (assembly GCF_036898095.1). Taxonomy (NCBI): domain Eukaryota; kingdom Metazoa; phylum Arthropoda; class Malacostraca; order Decapoda; family Palaemonidae; genus Palaemon; species Palaemon carinicauda. Next base: position 88,166 of record NW_027168871.1, on the reverse strand, counting down.
CCACGTCCTATTCCCAAATATTCGTTGCAGCAGATGGTTGTATCGGGACATCCCCTAATTCCATGGTGAAAGGGATAAAAACCATCATCAGAGAACGAGCCTACTTCGCAAACTTCACGTGGTCAACAACGGTTCCATCATTACCTCTCCCATAAAACAAACAGGTAGCCAAGCGGTTGATGAAATTGACCGAGATGGACCACCCGTCACCGACTTATAAAGAATTTCTTCACCCCATACTGCCAGCAGGAACAATTGTGATGGTGCTGATATTTATCGCCGTTAACATCTTTTTTTGGCGTAGGTTAAGGAAGAATAGTTTGCAGCTCAAACAGAAGGTTTTGCCATGTCCAGACAAAACTCCTTATTTAATTCAATTTAAAGACGTTTGAAAGTGGCCACTTCATTCGCTAAAAGGAGTAAAATTGTCTTGGAATAATGTTGTGTACGAAAAGCAGTTAGTACGCTAGTAATATGTAATTGAAGAGACTATAGAACATTTGCATTTTTAAAAAACATTTTAAAAAACATTTAAAAAATAAATATTTTTTTCGGCATCTAATAAAATATATAAGCCTGAATGTTAAAAGAAAAAAAAAACAGAATCTATGGGCATCTAATAAAATATATAAGCCCTATATATATATATATATATATATATATATA
>NW_027168871.1:27500-77500 GCF_036898095.1 Palaemon carinicauda | reverse complement strand
CATATTTTCAGTAAAGCGAGGATTCAGTTTTGTATGGGAACTTCTGATGTTATTTTCTGGGTTCAATCTATTTCTGTCTTTGCTTCGGGTGGTCAAAAGATCTGAAAAGCTAGCATTGCACATGTAAGTGGAACCAAATGGTAAAAGCATCTTAACTGGTTCTAAACTTTCCATAGAGTACTACATTGGATCCTTATTTCTGGTTACGGTTCATTTTATCTCTGCCTACACATAAACCGAATAGTCTGGCCTATTCTTTACATATTCTCCTCTGTTCTCATACACCTGACAACGCTGAGATTACCAAACAATTTTTCTTCACCTAGGAGGTTAATTACTGCACTGTAATTGTTCACTGGCCACTTTCCTCTTAGTAAGGGTAGAAGAGGCTCTTTAGCTATGGTAAGCAGCTCTTCTAGGAGAAGGACACTCCAAAATCAAACCATTGTTCTCTATTCTTGAGTAGTGCCTTAGCCTCTGTACCATGGCCTTCCACTGTCTTGGGTTAGAGTTGTCTTGTTTGAGGGTACGCTCGAGCACACTATTCTATCTAATTTATCTTCCTCTTGTTTGGTTAAAGTTTATATAGTTTATATAGGAGATATTTATTTTAATGTTTTTACTCTTCTTAAAAATTTTAATTTTTTCCTTTTTTCCTTTCCTCACAAGGCTATTTTCCTTGTTGGAGCCCTTGGGTTTATAGCATCCTGCTTTTCCAGCTTAGGAAGTAATAATAATAATAATAATAATAATAATAAAACATGTAATCCAAAATGAAGATAATTTCCTGGGGTTAAATTCCTCTTGTATGGGGTTGCTTGATTTTATTTCAAGTATTTCTTTTGTGAGTCCACTTGGTTCATCTGGCAGATGTTCAGTGTTTCATATGAATTGATTCTGAATCCAAGCACTCTGTTTCACAAAAATATTCTTCCATTCTCAGACACAGGCAATTAAAATGCGCAGTCATTATACTCTCCATATTGGTCAAGTGTATAGAATTTTTATCTTCCAAAAATCCTTCTAATGTAACTATTCTGCCAGTTTTCGATGTTGAGTCCCACAACCCATTTTACTACGAAATGCTTGTACTTTTTCATTCAATGAGCTAACATTTTCGTCTGGTCCTTGCAGTGATGTGTTGAAGATATATATATGGAAAAATATGTTCACTAAATATAAAAGAAAAGAAATCCATTTTGAATCTCTCAGTTCTCCTGCTGAATTGTGCCCCTTGCCGTCCGAAAACATTTCAATCTCATTTTAGAGTTGAAATACTCGTTTGGTAACATTTCCTCTGGATAGCCATGAGGCTGGAGCATAATACAATAGAACTGTCATGTTCAGAATCAATGTCCCCACATAAAAAACTAAACTGGCTTGAGTTTAAAGCACTTGACTCAATATACTAAACTATTTTCATGACATCCCACATCGCATCCTCCAAATCAGCTCACTGAGACTTTACTGCCACTGCTTGAGATAGATAATGCAGTGTGTTGCAAGAACCGAAGGATTTTCCATTTTATATACTCCAACATCTTTAAAACATGGCATAGATGGCACACCATTTGTTGTTACTCCAATGTAGTTTTTCCAATCTAGTTGCCAAAAAAAATTTATGAACTTTTCTGAATACATCGACACACTTTGTAGTCGTTTGAAGTAGACTGCACTGTCTGCACATAAGTAGATCTTCAATTTCCCTTTGTACCGGATTTATACCATTAATTGTGCATTATCTGCAACATCATTTCTTTCATCCAGTTGAATGGTGACGTTATCACTTTTTTTTTTTTAACCTGTGATATTAATTGATCCTTGATATCATTTGATATTAAGGGTATCAAAAGGAAAACTGTCACTACCCCCATCAAATGCAAAATTAGCCCCAGTGGGGTAATTCACCCTTATTTGGGAACCGCTGCTCTAAAGGATAACACAGGATAACAAAGAATGATAGATCCCACACATCAACAAAAGATCTAATTTTGATATTCACAATTTCCTCGAAGCTGTCGATATTAACATCAAAGGGAGTAAGATGATTAAGTAAGAGCAATGGAATTATTCTTTGAATTTCTTCCTTCTCGCTGCGCTAAATATTTCAACATTAGTAATAATGTTATTTGTGTTTTTCACATTTTCTTTTTTTTTTAATATTACAGTCCTAATTTTCATTGGCTTTTCTGCTAACATTGTTTTAGTTTACATTTATTTAATCAACATTACGCTGCAACAGTTGTTTTATGTAGATATCCATCTTATAGATATAAATATAACTGTAAATGCAAAATTATTATATATTGAATATTTTCATCGGGATTTATGGGAATGGGGAGATGATAATGCATGGTAATGCATTTAAGGCAAAGAACGTATCGGATAGATAATTGTGGGCGGAGTCTACCGAGACAGTGACAGTGGCAGTGTGACTGTGACATTCACAGTCTCACAAAGTATACCTAGTTTTAAAATTTTGTCACACATGATTCCCAGCCGCTACCGGAAACTAACTTTAGCTGATCGGAATTTCACCAGATTTTCGAAAATAAAGACACAATCCATCGACAAAACAGCTGCGTCTCAAAGAATACAATGAAGAAGATTAAAAATCCGTTCTGGGAAATGGGAGACCCCACAACACAATCCCTGAAGTAAACGAAGAGTTAACTATCTTTTATAACCAAGTATTAATTTTCATGATAATTTCCTAGTTGCAGTAATAGACAAGCCAGCGTACGTGCGTGTATGAAACACGTGACGTGCAGTACAATATGACAGAAGGTCTGGTGCAGTCAAGGTCCTATAATGGGTGAGGTCGGCTCATCAGCAAACGAAAATACGTTCAGTCTGCGCATGACGTCACACTACCAGAAATTCTCCCTTGACAGAATTGGCTGACAGGTATATTGTGGAGGATTAATTTTTATTTTATTTTTATTTATTTTTGTCTACAAAATCCTGAGAGAGAGAGAGAGAGAGAGAGAGAGAGAGAGAGAGAGAGAGAGAGAGAGAGAGAGAGAGAGAGAGAGAGAGGGTGAGGTAGTTAGTTTATCGATTGTTTTCTGTGAAAAAGACTGTTGGTATAAATGAGGTTGTTTGTTTACCTTTAGCTAGGTTAGGACAGTGGAAAATGTTTCGGAGCGAATGCTTTTTTTGATTGGCTGCGACTTAAGGCAATTTTGTGATTTGAGTGCTGGATATACTATTATTTTTCTTTACCAGCGAGGAAGTGATTAATTATTTTTTTGAGTATGTACAGTTTTGTTTATCTTTGCTTGTCATGATTGTAAATGATAGGAACAGTTTATTATTTCTCTTTGATAATAGTGCGATAATTTAGTTAGCTAGGAGTGTTCGTACGCGTTTTTTTTTTTTTTTTTTTTTTTTTGCAGGCCGTGATACCTCCTTACCACTCCTTTGGAGAGGACTTATATTTTGTATATTGATTGTTGATGACCTGGCTTGTGATAAGGAACTTGGAACTGACTGATCTTTTAAATTTGGATATAATCGGTTACGACTTTGGCTGTAAGAAGGAATTTTCGATTGATGATGATGATGATGATGATGATGATGATATGACTAAGATAACTACGACCCTATCAGGGAGGCAGCTGTTGCCAATTGCTGCAAAATGTAGTGTTACCCACAGAGCTGTGGTAGTTTGCCGTTAAAGACAGTTGCCAGTGTGTGGACGACTGTATTGGTGTCCATAAAATGTATATATAAACATATTTGGTTGTGGTGCATCTCAGTTTTAAGTTTTGATATTTTTTCTCCGGGTTTATGTAAATATGGTATTTTTATTTATTTTGTATGTTAATTTTTTTATGCTGTCTGTATGATATCTTTTGTTTTAAGTATAGTAATAATTTCGGTTGTATTAAATTTTGAAAAGATAGTAAGACCGAGGTTGGCGGTGTCGGATGATGATAGAGATGTGAAGAGAAAAGCAAATGAGAAGTTTGAAAGCCTCAAAGTTGGTGAGAGAGTGATGAAAAAAGTAATTGAAAAGGGTAGAATGAATATGTATAAGGTGCGTGATAAATTTGAAGGTTCATATGAGGTGTTAGAATTCGGTTCGAGTGGATTAAGTTATGTGTTGGGTAAGTTGGGTATGAATGGTTGTGTGGAAAGAGTTAGGGCAAACCACATCCAGTTGCATAAATGGAAGGAGGTACCTGAGTATATACAAGAGAATGGGATAAGTAAATGGTTGAAAAGGAACAAGTGTGAACATAGAATGTATGAGGAATTAGGTCTAGAAGGTAAACACTTGGTGTTAGTGGAATTTATGAAAAGGAAGTATAAGAGAGCTTTAAGTAAGGATGAAAGAAAGTGAAATTTTAGAAGTAAAAGTGAGAATAGAAATAAGTATGACAAGGGTGTAAATGTGGAAGTTGGTATGGAAGATAAATGTGTTAATACAGATGAATCATGGCTGGGTATGAATGATACCTATAGTGTGTGTGGCTTTTCCTTAGATGATGTAAAAGTAAGGATGACGAATGCGAGAAGGAGAGATAGGAGAATGATAAGTAGCATGAATGAATCTTTTGCTAAAGTTGAGAATATTTTTGATGATATGGATGAACTGCTTACAGAAATGAGTGTAATTTTAAGACTAGATGAGAACAAGGTAGATAAAATTGTACATGATATACTAGATGATAAGGATTTAGATAGGAATAGTGTTAATGTAGCGAATGATTGTGATAAGGAAGAAGTGAATGAGAGAGTATATGGAGGCCCAACTACTCGGAGTAGAGGTCCCATTCCCGACTGCGACTGGGTAATGAAAAAGATAATGTACGTGGTTGTGTGAAAATGTAGAAGGATTTGGCAAAGTAAATGGGGAGGAATGTGGAGGATTAATGACTGTTTTATTTTTATTTATTTTTGTCTGCCAAATCCTGAGAGAGAGAGAGAGAGAGAGAGAGAGAGAGAGAGAGAGAGAGAGGAAAGGGGGTGAGGTAGTTAGTTTATCGATTGTTTGCTGTGAAAAAGACTGTTGGTATAAATGAGCTTGTTTCTTTACCTTTAGCTAGGTTAGGACAGTGGAAAATGTTTCGGAGCGAATGCTTTTTTTGATTGACTGCAACTTAAGGCAATTGTGTGATTTGAGTGCTGGATATACTATTATTTTTCTTTACCAGTGTGGAAGTGATTAATTATTTTTTTGAGTATGTACAGTTTTGTTTATCTTTGCTTGTCATGATTGTAAATGATAGGAACAGTTTATTATTTTTCTTTGATAATAGTGCGATAATTTAGTTAGCTAGGAGTGTTCGTAAGCGTTTTTATTTAGTTTTTTTTTTTTTGCAGGCCGTGATACTTCCTTACTATTCCTTTGGAGAGAACTTACATTTTGTATATTGATTGTTGATGACCTGGCTTGTGATAAGAGACTTGGAACTGACTGCTCTTTTAAATTTGGATATAATCGGTTACGACTTTGGCTGTAAGAAGGAATTTTCGATTGATGATGAGGATGATGATGATGATGATATGACTAAGATAACTACGACCCTATCAGGGAGGAAGCTGTGGCCAATTGCTGCAAAATGTAGTGTTACCCACAGAGCTGTGGTAGTTTGCCGTTAAAGACAGTTGGCAGTGTGTGGACAACTGTATTGGTGTCCATAAAATGTATGTATAAACATATTTGGTTGCGGTGCATCTCAGTTTTAAGTTTTGATATTTTTTCTCCGGGTTTATGTAAGTGTGGTATTTTTATTTATTTTGTATGTTAATTTTTTTATGCTGTCTGTATGATATCTTTTGTTTCAAGTATAGTAATAATTTCGGTTGTGTTAAATTTTGGAAAGATAGTAAGACCAAGGTTGGGTGTGTCGGATGATGATTGAGATGTGTAGAGAAAAGCAAATGAGAAGTTTGAAAGCTACAAAGTTGGTGAGAGAGTGATGAAAAAAGTAATTGAAAAGGGTAGAATGAATATGTATAAGGTGCGTGATAAATTTGAAGGTTCATATGAGGTGTTAGAATTCGGTTCGAGTGGATTAAGTTATGTGTTGGGTTAGTTGTGTGTGGATGGTTGTCTGGAAAGAGTTAGGGCAAACCACATCCAGTTGCGTAAATGGAAGGAGGTACCTGAGTATATACAAGAGAATGGGATGAGTAAATGGTTGAAAAGGAACAAGTGTGAACATAGTATGTATGAGGAATTAGGTCTAGAAGGTAAACAGTTGGTGTTAGTGGAATATATGAAAAGGAAGTATAAGATAGCTTTAAGTAAGGATGAAAGAAGGGGAAATTTTAGAAGTAAAAGTGAAAATAGAAATAAGTATGACAAGGGTGTAAATGTGCAAGTGTGTATGGAAGATAAATGTGTTAATACAGATGAATCATGGCTGGGTATGAATGATACCTATAGTGTGTGTGGCTTTTCCTTAGATGATGTAAAAGTAAGGATGACGAATGCGAAAATGAGAGATAGGAGAATGATAAGTAGCATGAATGAATCTTTTGCTAAAGTTGAGAATGTTTTTGATGATATGGATGAACTGCTTACAAAAATGAGTGTAATTTTAGGACTAGATGAGAACAAGGTAGATAAAATTGTACATGATATACTAGATGATAGGGATTTAGATAGGAATAGTGTTAATGTAGCGAATGATTGTGAAAAGGAAGAAGTGAATGAGAGAGTGTATGGAGGCCCAGTTACTCAGAGTAGAGGTCCCATTCCCGACTGCGACTGGGTAATGAAAAAGATAATGTACGTGGTTGTGTGAAAATGTAGAAGGATTTGGCAAAGTAAAGGGGGAGGAATGTGGAGGATTAATGATTGTTTTATTTTTATTTATTTTTGTCTGCCAAATCCTGAGAGAGAGAGAGAGAGAGAGAAAGAGAGAGAGAGAGAGAGAGAGAGAGAGAGAGAGAGAGAGAGGGGGGGGGGCGAGGTAGTTAGTTTATCGATTGTTTGCTGTGAAAAAGACTGTTGGTATAAATGAGCTTGTTTCTTTACCTTTAGCTAGGTTAGGACAGTGGAAAATGTTTCGGAACGAATGCTTTTTCTGATTGACTGCAACTTAAGGCAATTGTGTGATTTGAGTGCTGGATATACTATTATTTTTCTTTACCAGCGTGGAAGTGATTAATAATTTTTTTGAGTATGTACAGTTTTGTTTATTTTTGCTTGTCATGATTGTAAATGATAGGAACAGTTTATTATTTTTCTTTGATAATAGTGCGATAATTTAGTTAGCTACGAGAGTTCGTAAGCATTTTTATTTAGTTTTTTTTTTTTTTTTTGCAGGCCGTGATACCTCCTTACTATTCCTTTGGAGAGAACTTATATTTTGTATATTGATTGTTGATGACCTGGCTTGTGATAAGGGACTTGGAACTAACTGCTCTTTTAAATTTGGATATAATCGGTTACGACTTTGGCTGTAAGAAGGAATTTTCGATTGATGATGATGATGATGATGATGATGATGATGATGATGATGATGACTAAGATAACTACGACCCAATCAGGGAGGAAGCTGTGGCCAATTGCTGCAAAATGTAGTGTTACCCACAGAGCTGTGGTAATTTGCCGTTAAAGACAGTTGGCAGTGTGTGGACGACTGTATTGGTGTCCATAAAATGTATATATAAACATATTTGGTTGTGGTGCATCTCAGTTTTAAGTTTTGATATTTTTTCTCCGGGTTTATGTAAATGTGATATTTTTATTTATTTTGTATGTTAATTTTTTTATGCTGTCTGTATGATATCTTTTGTTTTGAGTATAGTAATAATTTCGGTTTTGTTAAATTTTGAAAAGATAGTAAGACCAAGGTTGGGTGCCTTACCTTACCTTACTTATTTTTTGTTTGGGTTCCCCCAGGTCCCTCAGTGTGAGGCACCTCTTATATCCACCAGAGAGTTGCTAATGCATCTTCCGGTGTATTTTGCATCTTCCAGTCTTGGATGGTCTGGGATGAATCTTAGGTATTTATCGAGCTTATTCTTAAACACATCTAAGCTCACTCCTGATATGTTTCTTAGATGAGCTGGCAGCACATTAAATAGTCGCTGCATTATCGATGCTGGTGCGTAGTGGATTAATGTCCTGTGCGCCTTTCTCAGTTTACCTGGAATATTTTTTGGCACTATTAATCTACCTCGGCTTGCTCTTTCTGATATTTTAAGCTCCATGATGTTTTCAGTAATTCCTTCTATTTGCTTCCATGCTTGTATTATCATGTAGCGTTCTCTTCTCCTTTCTAGACTGTATAGTTTTAAAAATTGTAGTCTTTCCCAGTAGTCAAGGTCCTTAACTTCTTCTATTCTAGCAGTATAGGACCTTTGTACACTCTCTATTTGCGCAATATCCTTTTGGTAGTGTGGGTACCATATCACATTGCAGTACTCGAGTGTACTACGCACATAAGTTTTGTAAAGCATAATCATATGTTCAGCTTTTCTTGTTTTAAAGTGTCTGAATAACATTCCCATTTTTGCTTTACATTTAGCCAATAGTGTTGCTATTTGGTCGTTGCATAACATATTCCTATTTAAGATTACACCAAGGTCTTTATTTGCTTCCTTGTTTGTGATTGTCTCATTATTAGGTCCCTTGTATGCATACACCATTCCTTCTCTGTTTCCATAATTTATTGATTCGAATTTGTCGGAGTTAAATACCATCCTATTTATCTCCGCCCATTCATATAATTTGTTTAGATCTCTTTGTAGTGAGTTCCTATCTTCATCACAAGTAATTTCTCTACTTATTCTTGTGTCATCGGCGAAACTTCTCACTACGGAGTTTTCAACATCACAGTCTATGTCTGAAATCATAATAACAAACAGCAGTGCAGCTAATACCGTACCTTGTGGCACACCCGATATTACCTGGGCTTCATCTGATTTCTCGTCATTTGCAACCACTATCTGTTTTCTGTTTTGCAGGAATTCTTTTACCCATTTTCCTATCTTTCCCACAATATTATGCTTTCTCATTTTTTTCTCCAATATGTTATGGTCTACCTTGTTAAAGGCTTTTGCAAAATCTAGATAGATCACAGCTGTGTCTTTTTCATTTATCATATTTTTGTATATGTTTTCATAGTGTGCTATCAGTTGGGTCTGTGTACTTTTTCCAGGTACGAAACCGTGTTGACCCATATTAAACAAATTATTTTTGACGAAATGGTTCATTATTTTCTTTTTTATTACCCTCTCATACACTTTCATAATATGTGATGTTAGACTAACAGGTCTATAATTGCTTGCCTCTAGTCTTGATCCACTTTTGAAGATAGGGGTTATATAAGCTAATTTATGTTTAACATATATCTCGCTGATAGAGATGTGTAGAGAAAAGCAAATGAGAAGTTTGAAAGCCTCAAAGTTGGTGAGAGAGTGATGAAAAAAGTAATTGAAAAGGGTAGAATGAATATATATATAAGGTGCGTGATAAATTTGAAGGTTCATATGAGGTGTTAGAATTCGGTTCGAGTGGATTAAGTTATGTGTTGGGTAAGTTGGGTATGGATGGTTGTGTGGAAAGAGTTAGGGAAAACCACATCCAGTTGCATAAATGGAAGGAGGTACCTGAGTATATACAAGAGAATGGGATGAGTAAATGGTTGAAAAGGAACAAGTGTGAACATAGTATGTATGAGGAATTAGGTCTAGAAAGTAAACAGCTGGTGTTAGTGGAATATATGAAAAGGAAGTATATGAGAGCTTTAAGTAAGGATGAAAGAAAGTGAAATTTTAGAAGTAAAAGTGAGAATAGAAATAAGTATGACAAGGATGTAAATGTGCAAGTGTGTATGGAAGATAAATGTGTTAATACAGATGAATCATGGCTGGGTATGAATGATACCTATAGTGTGTGTGGCTTTTCCTTAGATGATGTAAAAGTAAGGATGACGAATGCGAAAATGAGAGATAGGAGAATGATAAGTAGCATGAATGAATCTTTTGCTAAAGTTGAGAATGTTTTTGATGATATGGATGAACTGCTTACAGAAATGAGTGTAATTTTAGGACTAGATGAGAACAAGGTAGATAAAATTGTACATGATATACTAGATGATAAGGATTTAGATAGGAATAGTGTTAATTTAGCGAATGATTGTGATAAGGAAGAAGTGAATGAGAGAGTGTATGGAGGCCCAGTTACTCAGAGTAGAGGTCCCATTCCCGACTGCGACTGGGTAATGAAAAAGATAATGTACGTGGTTGTGTGAAAATGTAGAAGGATTTGGCAAAGTAAATGGTGAGGAATGTGGAGGATTATTGATTGTTTTATTTTTATTTATTTTTGTCTGCCAAATCCTGAGAGAGAGAGAGAGAGAGAGAGAGAGAGAGAGAGAGAGAGAGAGAGAGAGAGAGAGAGAGTAGAGAGAGAGAGAGAGAGAGAGAGAGAGGGGAGAGGGGTGAGGTAGTTAGTTTATCGATTGTTTGCTGTGAAAAAAGACTGTTGGTTTAAATGAGCTTGTTTCTTTACCTTTAGCTAGGTTAGGACAGTGGAAAATGTTTCGGAGCGAATGCTTTTTTTGATTGACTGCAACTTAAGGCAATTGTGTGATTTGAGTGCTGGATATACTATTATTATTCTTTACCAGCGTGGAAGTGATTAATTATTTTTTTGAGTATGTACAGTTTTGTTTATCTTTGCTTGTCATGATTGTAAATGATAGGAACAGTTTATTGTTTCTCTTTGATAATAGTGCGATAATTTAGTTAGCTAGGAGTGTTCGTAAGCGTTTTTATTTAGTTTTTTTTTTTTTTTTTTTTTTTTGCAGGCCGTGATACCTCCTTACTATTCCTTTGGAGAGAACTTAAATTTTGTATATTGATTATTGATGACCTGGCTTGTGATAAGGGACTTGGAACTGACTGCTCTTTTAAATTTGGATATAATCGGTTACGACTTTGGCTGTAAGAAGGAATTTTCGATTGATGATGATGATGATGATGATGATGATGATGATGATGATGATGACTAAGATAGCTAGGTCCCAATCAGGGAGGAAGCTGTGGCCAATTGCTGCAAAATGTAGTGTTACCCACAGAGCTGTGGTAGTTTGCCGTTAAAGACAGTTGGCAGTGTGTGGACGACTGTATTGGTGTCCATAAAATGTATATATAAACATATTTGGTTGCGGTGCATCTCAGTTTTAAGTTTTGATATTTTTTTCTCCGGGTTTATGTAAATATGGTATTTTTATTTATTTTATATGTTAATTTTTTATGCTGTCTGTATGATATCTTTTGTTTTAAGTATAGTAATAATTTCGGTTGTGTTAAATTTTGGAAAGATAGTAAGACCGAGGTTGGCGGTGTCGGATGATGATAGAGATGTGAAGAGAAAAGCAAATGAGAAGTTTGAAAGCCTCAAAGTTGGTGAGAGAGTGATGAAAAAAGTAATTGAAAAGGGTAGAATGAATATGTATAAGGTGCGTGATAAATTTGAAGGTTCATATGAGGTGTTAGAATTCGGTTCGAGTGGATTAAGTTATGTGTTGGGTAAGTTGTGTGTGGATGGTTGTGTAGAAAGAGTTAGGGCAAACCACATCCAGTTGCGTAAATGGAAGGAGGTACCTGAGTATATACAAGAGAATGGGATGAGTAAATGGTTGAAAAGGAACAAGTGTGAACATAGTATGTATGAGGAATTAGGTCTAGAAGGTAAACACTTGGTGTTAGTGGAATATATGAAAAGGAAGTATAAGAGAGCTTTAAGTAAGGATGAAAGAAAGTGAAATTTTAGAAGTAAAAGTGAGAATAGAAATAAGTATGACAAGGGTGTAAATGTGGAAGTTGGTATGGAAGATAAATGTGTTAATACAGATGAATCATGGCTGGGTTTGAATGATACCTATAGTGTTTGTGGCTTTTCCTTAGATGATGTAAAAGTAAGGATGACGAATGCGAGAATGAGAGATAGGAGAATGATAAGTAGCATGAATGAATCTTTTGCTAAAGTTGAGAATATTTTTGATGATATGGATGAACTGCTTACAGAAATGAATGTAATTTTAGGACTAGATGAGAACAAGGTAGATAAAATTGTACATGATATACTAGATGATAAGAATTTAGATAGGAATAGTGTTAATGTAGCGAATGATTGTGATAAGGAAGAAGTGAATGAGAGAGTGTATGGAGGCCCAACTACTCGGAGTAGAGATCCCATTCCCGACTGCGACTGGGTAATGAAAAAGATAATGTACGTGGTTGTGTGAAAATGTAGAAGGATTTGGCAAAGTAAATGGGGAGGAATGTGGAGGATTAATGATTGTTTTATTTTTATTTATTTTTGTCTGCCAAATCCTGAGAGAGAGAGAGAGAGAGAGAGAGAGAGAGAGAGAGAGAGAGAGAGAGAGAGAGAGAGAGAGAGAGAGTGAGGTAGTTAGTTTATCGATTGTTTGCTGTGAAAAAGACTGTTGGTATAAATGAGCTTGTTTCTTTACCTTTAGCTAGGTTAGGACAGTGGAAAATGTTTCGGAGCGAATGCTTTTTTTGATTGACTGCAACTTAAGGCAATTGTGTGATTTGAGTGCTGGATATACTATTATTTTTCTTTACCAGCGTGGAAGTGATTAATAATTTTTTTGAGTATGTACAGTTTTGTTTATCTTTGCTTGTCATGATTGTAAATGATAGGAACAGTTTATTATTTCTCTTTGATAATAGTGCGATAATTTAGTTAGCTAGGAGTGTTCGTAAGCGTTTTTATTTATTTATTTATTTTTTTTTTTTTTTGCAGTCCGTGATACCTCCTTACTATTCCTTTGGAGAGAACTTAAATTTTGTATATTGATTATTGATGACCTGGCTTGTGATAAGGGACTTGGAACTGACTGCTCTTTTAAATTTGGATATAATCGGTTACGACTTTGGCTGTAAGAAGGAATTTTCGATTGATGATGATGATGATGATGATGATATGACTAAGATAGCTAGGTCCCAATCAGGGAGGAAGCTGTGGCCAATTGCTGCAAAATGTAGTGTTACCCACAGAGCTGTGGTAGTTTGCCGTTAAAGACAGTTGGCAGTGTGTGGACGACTGTATTGGTGTCCATAAAATGTATATATAAACATATTTGGTTGCGGTGCATCTCAGTTTCAAGTTTTGATATTTTTTCTCCGGGTTTATGTAAATATGGTATTTTTATTTATTTTGTATGTTAATTTTTTTATGCTGTCTGTATGATATCTTTTGTTTTAAGTATAGTAATAATTTCGGTTGTGTTAAATTTTGGAAAGATAGTAAGACCGAGGTTGGCGGTGTCGGATGATGATAGAGATGTGAAGAGAAAAGCAAATGAGAAGTTTGAAAGCCTCAAAGTTGGTGAGAGAGTGATGAAAAAAGTAATTGAAAAGGGTAGAATGAATATGTATAAGGTGCGTGATAAATTTGAAGGTTCATATGAGGTGTTAGAATTCGGTTCGAGTGGATTAAGTTATGTGTTGGGTAAGTTGTGTGTGGATGGTTGTGTAGAAAGAGTTAGGGCAAACCACATCCAGTTGCGTAAATGGAAGGAGGTACCTGAGTATATACAAGAGAATGGGATGAGTAAATGGTTGAAAAGGAACAAGTGTGAACATAGTATGTATGAGGAATTAGGTCTAGAAGGTAAACAGTTGGTGTTAGTGGAATATATGAAAAGGAAGTATAAGAGATCTTTAAGTAAGGATGAAAGAAGGGGAAATTTTAGAAGTAAAAGTGAGAATAGAAATAAGTATGACAAGGGTGTAAATGTGCAAGTGTGTATGGAAGATAAATGTGTTAATACAGATGAATCATGGCTGGGTATGAATGATACCTATAGTGTGTGTGGCTTTTCCTTAGATGATGTAAAAGTAAGGATGACGAATGCGAAAATGAGAGATAGGAGAATGATAAGTAGCATGAATGAATCTTTTGCTAAAGTTGAGAATGTTTTTGATGATATGGATGAACTGCTTACAAAAATGAGTGTAATTTTAGGACTAGATGAGAACAAGGTAGATAAAATTGTACATGATATACTAGATGATAGGGATTTAGATAGGAATAGTGTTAATGTAGCGAATGATTGTGAAAAGGAAGAAGTGAATGAGAGAGTGTATGGAGGCCCAGTTACTCAGAGTAGAGGTCCCATTCCCGACTGCGACTGGGTAATGAAAAAGATAATGTACGTGGTTGTGTGAAAATGTAGAAGGATTTGGCAAAGTAAATGGGGAGGAATGTGGAGGATTATTGATTGTTTTATTTTTATTTATTTTTGTCTGCCAAATCCTGAGAGAGAGAGAGAGAGAGAGAGAGAGAGAGAGAGAGAGAGAGAGAGAGAGAGAGAGAGTGAGGTAGTTAGTTTATCGATTGTTCGCTGTGAAAAAGACTGTTGGTATAAATGAGCTTGTTTCTTTACCTTTAGCTAGGTTAGGACAGTGGAAAATGTTTCGGAGCGAATGCTTTTTTTGATTGACTGCAACTTAAGGCAATTGTGTGATTTGAGTGCTGGATATACTATTATTTTTCTTTACCAGCGTGGAAGTGATTAATAATTTTTTTGAGTATGTACAGTTTTGTTTATTTTTGCTTGTCATGATTGTAAATGATAGGAACAGTTTATTATTTTTCTTTGATAATAGTGCGATAATTTAGTTAGCTAGGAGAGTTCGTAAGCATTTTAATTAATTTTTTTTTTTTTTTGCAGGCCGTGATACCTCCTTACTATTCCTTTGGAGAGAACTTATATTTTGTATATTGATTGTTGATGACCTGGCTTGTGATAAGGGACATGGAACTGACTGCTCTTTTAAATTTGGATATAATCGGTTACGACTTTGGCTGTAAGAAGGAATTTTCGATTGATGATGATGATGATGATGATGATATGACTAAGATAACTACGACCCAATCAGGGAGGAAGCTGTGGCCAATTGCTGCAAAATGTAGTGTTACCCACAGAGCTGTGGTAGTTTGCTGTTAAAGACAGTTGGCAGTGTGTGGACGACTGTATTGGTGTCCATAAAATGTATATATAAACATATTTGGTTGTGGTGCATCTCAGTTTTAAGTTTTGATATTTTTTCTCCGGGTTTATGTAAATGTGATATTTTTATTTATTTTGTATGTTAATTTTTTTATGCTGTCTGTATGATATCTTTTGTTTTAAGTATAGTAATAATTTCGGTTGTGTTAAATTTTGAAAAGATAGTAAGACCAAGGTTGGGTGCCTTACCTTACCTTACCTTATTTTTTGTTTGGGTTCCCCCAGGTCCCTCAGTGTGAGGCACTTCGTATATCCACCAGAGAGTTGCTAATGCATCTTCCGTTGTATTTTGCATCATTCCAGTCTTGGATGGTCTGGGATGAATCTTAGGTATTTATCGAGCTTATTCTTAAACACATCTACGCTCACTCCTGATATGTTTCTTAGATGAGCTGGCAGCACATTAAATAGTCGCTGCATTATCGATGCTGGTGCGTAGTGGATTAATGTCCTGTGCGCCTTTCTCAGTTTACCTGGAATATTTTTTGACACTATTAATCTACCTCGGCTTGCTCTTTCTGATATTTTAAGCTCCATGATGTTTTCAGTAATTCCTTTTATTTGCTTCCATGCTTGTATTATCATGTAGCGTTCTCTTCTCCTTTCTAGACTGTATAGTTTTAAAAATTGCAGTCTTTCCCAGTAGTCAAGGTCCTTAACTTCTTCTATTCTAGCAGTATAGGACCTTTGTACACTCTCTATTTGCGCAATATCCTTTTGGTAGTGTGGGTACCATATCACATTGCAGTACTCGAGTGTACTACGCACATAAGTTTTGTAAAGCATAATCATATGTTCAGCTTTTCTTGTTTTAAAGTGTCTGAATAACATTCCTAATTTTGCTTTACATTTAGCCAATAGTGTTGCTATTTGGTCGTTGCATAACATATTCCTATTTAAGATTACACCAAGGTCTTTATTTGCTTCCTTGTTTGTGATTGTCTCATTATTAGGTCCCTTGTATGCATACACCATTCCTTCTCTGTTTCCATAATTTATTGATTCGAATTTGTCGGAGATAAATACCATCCTATTTATCTCCGCCCATTCATATATTTTGTTTAGATCTCTTTGTAGTGAGTTCCTATCTTCATCACAAGTAATTTCTCTACTTATTCTTGTGTCATCGGCGAAACTTCTCACTACGGAGTTTTCAACATCACAGTCTATGTCTGAGATCATAATAAAAAACAGCAGTGCAGCTAATACCGTACCTTGTGGCACACCCGATATTACCTGAGCTTCATCTGATTTCTCGTCATATGCAACCACTATCTGTTTTCTGTTTTGCAGGAATTCTTTTACCAATTTTCCTATCTTTCCCACAATATTATGCTTTCTCATTTTTTTCTCCAATATGTTATGGTCTACCTTGTCAAAGGCTTTTGCAAAATCTAGATAGATCACAGCTGTGTCTTTTTCATTTATCATATTTTTGTATATGTTTTCATAGTGTGCTATCAGTTGGGTCTGTGTACTTTTTCCAGGTACGAAACCGTGTTGATCCATATTAAACAAATTATTTTTGACGAAATGGTTCATTATTTTCTTTTTTATTACCCTCTCATACACTTTCATAATATGTGATGTTAGACTAACAGGTCTATAATTGCTTGCCTCTAGTCTTGATCCACTTTTGAAGATAGGGGTTATATAAGCTAATTTATGTTTAACATATATCTCGCTGATAGAGATGTGTAGAGAAAAGAAAATGAGAAGTTTGAAAGCCTCAAAGTTGGTGAGAGAGTGATGAAAAAAGTAATTGAAAAGGATAGAATGAATATATATAAGGTGCGTGATAAATTTGATGGTTCATATGAGGTGTTAGAATTCGGTTCGAGTGGATTAAGTTACGTGTTGGGTAAGTTGTGTGTGGATGGTTGTGTGGAAAGAGTTAGGGCAAACCACATCCAGTTGCATAAATAGAAGGAGGTACCTGAGTATATACAAGAGAATGGGATGAGTAAATGGTTGAAAAGGAACAAGTGTGAACATAGTATGTATGAGGAATTAGGTCTAGAAGGTAAACACTTAGTGTTAGTGGAATATATGAAAAGGAAGTATAAGAGAGCTTTAAGTAAGGATGAAAGAAGGGGAAATTTTAGAAGTAAAAGTGAGAATAGAAATAAGTATGACAAGGGTGTAAATGTGCAAGTGTGTATGGAAGATAAATGTGTTAATACAGATGAATCATGGCTGGGTATGAATGATACCTATAGTGTGTGTGGCTTTTCCTTAGATGATGTAAAAGTAAGGATGACGAATGCGAGAATGAGAGATAGGAGAATGATAAGTAGCATGAATGAATCTTTTGCTAAAGTTGAGAATGTTTTTGATGATATGGATGAACTGCTTACAAAAATGAGTGTAATTTTAGGACTAGATGAGAACAAGGTAGATAAAATTGTACATGATATACTAGATGATAGGGATTTAGATAGGAATAGTGTTAATGTAGCGAATGATTGTGAAAAGGAAGAAGTGAATGAGAGAGTGTATGGAGGCCCAGTTACTCAGAGTAGAGGTCCCATTCCCGACTGCGACTGGGTAATGAAAAAGATAATGTACGTGGTTGTGTGAAAATGTAGAAGGATTTGGCAAAGTAAAGGGGGAGGAATGTGGAGGATTAATGATTGTTTTATTTTTATTTATTTTTGTCTGCCAAATCCTGAGAGAGAGAGAGAGAGAGAGAGAGAGAGAGAGAGAGAGAGAGAGAGAAGAGAAGAGAGAGAGAGAGAGAGAGAGAGAGAGAGGGGGGGGCGAGGTAGTTAGTTTATCGATTGTTTGCTGTGAAAAAGACTGTTGGTATAAATGAGCTTGTTTCTTTACCTTTAGCTAGGTTAGGACAGTGGAAAATGTTTCGGAACGAATGCTTTTTTTGATTGACTGCAACTTAAGGCAATTGTGTGATTTGAGTGCTGGATATACTATTATTTTTCTTTACCAGCGTGGAAGTGATTAATAATTTTTTTGAGTATGTACAGTTTTGTTTATTTTTGCTTGTCATGATTGTAAATGATAGGAACAGTTTATTATTTTTCTTTGATAATAGTGCGATAATTTAGTTAGCTACGAGAGTTCGTAAGCATTTTTATTTAGTTTTTATTTTTTTTTGCAGGCCGTGATACCTCCTTACTATTCCTTTGGAGAGAACTTATATTTTGTATATTGATTGTTGATGACCTGGCTTGTGATAAGGGACTTGGAACTAACTGCTCTTTTAAATTTGGATATAATCGGTTACGACTTTGGCTGTAAGAAGGAATTTTCGATTGATGATGATGATGATGATGATGATGATGATGATATGACTAAGATAACTACGACCCAATCAGGGAGGAAGCTGTGGCCAATTGCTGCAAAATGTAGTGTTACCCACAGAGCTGTGGTAATTTGCCGTTAAAGACAGTTGGCAGTGTGGACGACTGTATTGGTGTCCATAAAATGTATATATAAACATATTTGGTTGTGGTGCATCTCAGTTTTAAGTTTTGATATTTTTTCTCCGGGTTTATGTAAATGTGATATTTTTATTTATTTTGTATGTTAATTTTTTTATGCTGTCTGTATGATATCTTTTGTTTTGAGTATAGTAATAATTTCGGTTTTGTTAAATTTTGAAAAGATAGTAAGACCAAGGTTGGGTGCCTTACCTTACCTTACTTATTTTTTGTTTGGGTTCCCCCAGGTCCCTCAGTGTGAGGCACCTCTTATATCCACCAGAGAGTTGCTAATGCATCTTCCGGTGTATTTTGCATCTTCCAGTCTTGGATGGTCTGGGATGAATCTTAGGTATTTATCGAGCTTATTCTTAAACACATCTACGCTCACTCCTGATATGTTTCTTAGATGAGCTGGCAGCACATTAAATAGTCGCTGCATTATCGATGCTGGTGCGTAGTGGATTAATGTCCTGTGTGCCTTTCTCAGTTTACCTGGAATATTTTTTGGCACTATTAATCTACCTCGGCTTGCTCTTTCTGATATTTTAAGCTCCATGATGTTTTCAGTAATTCCTTCTATTTGCTTCCATGCTTGTATTATCATGTAGCGTTCTCTTCTCCTTTCTAGACTGTATAGTTTTAAAAATTGTAGTCTTTCCCAGTAGTCAAGGTCCTTAACTTCTTCTATTCTAGCAGTATAGGACCTTTGTACACTCTCTATTTGCGCAATATCCTTTTGGTAGTGTGGGTACCATATCACATTTCAGTACTCGAGTGTACTACGCACATAAGTTTTGTAAAGCATAATCATATGTTCAGCTTTTCTTGTTTTAAAGTGTCTGAATAACATTCCCATTTTTGCTTTACATTTAGCCAATAGTGTTGCTATTTGGTGGTTGCATAACATATTCCTATTTAAGATTACACCAAGGTCTTTATTTGCTTCCTTGTTTGTGATTGTCTCATTATTAGGTCCCTTGTATGCATACACCATTCCTTCTCTGTTTCCATAATTTATTGATTCGAATTTGTCGGAGTTAAATACCATCCTATTTATCTCCGCCCATTCATATAATTTGTTTAGATCTCTTTGTAGTGAGTTCCTATCTTCATCACAAGTAATTTCTCTACTTATTCTTGTGTCATCGGCGAAACTTCTCACTACGGAGTTTTCAACATCACAGTCTATGTCTGAAATCATAATAACAAACAGCAGTGCAGCTAATACCGTACCTTGTGGCACACCCGATATTACCTGGGCTTCATCTGATTTCTCGTCATTTGCAACCACTATCTGTTTTCTGTTTTGCAGGAATTCTTTTACCCATTTTCCTATCTTTCCCACAATATTATGCTTTCTCATTTTTTTCTCCAATATGTTATGGTCTACCTTGTTAAAGGCTTTTGCAAAATCTAGATAGATCACAGCTGTGTCTTTTTCATTTATCATATTTTTGTATATGTTTTCATAGTGTGCTATCAGTTGGGTCTGTGTACTTTTTCCAGGTACGAAACCGTGTTGACCCATATTAAACAAATTATTTTTGACGAAATGGTTCATTATTTTCTTTTTTATTACCCTCTCATACACTTTCATAATATGTGATGTTAGACTAACAGGTCTATAATTGCTTGCCTCTAGTCTTGATCCACTTTTGAAGATAGGGGTTATATAAGCTAATTTATGTTTAACATATATCTCGCTGATAGAGATGTGTAGAGAAAAGCAAATGAGAAGTTTGAAAGCCTCAAAGTTGGTGAGAGAGTGATGAAAAAAGTAATTGAAAAGGGTAGAATGAATATATATATAAGGTGCGTGATAAATTTGAAGGTTCATATGAGGTGTTAGAATTCGGTTCGAGTGGATTAAGTTATGTGTTGGGTAAGTTGGGTATGGATGGTTGTGTGGAAAGAGTTAGGGAAAACCACATCCAGTTGCATAAATGGAAGGAGGTACCTGAGTATATACAAGAGAATGGGATGAGTAAATGGTTGAAAAGGAACAAGTGTGAACATAGTATGTATGAGGAATTAGGTCTAGAAAGTAAACAGTTGGTGTTAGTGGAATATATGAAAAGGAAGTATATGAGAGCTTTAAGTAAGGATGAAAGAAAGTGAAATTTTAGAAGTAAAAGTGAGAATAGAAATAAGTATGACAAGGATGTAAATGTGCAAGTGTGTATGGAAGATAAATGTGTTAATACAGATGAATCATGGCTGGGTATGAATGATACCTATAGTGTGTGTGTGTGGCTTTTCCTTAGATGATGTAAAAGTAAGGATGACGAATGCGAGAATGAGAGATAGGAGAATGATAAGTAGCATGAATGAATCTTTTGCTAAAGTTGAGAATGTTTTTGATGATATGGATGAACTGCTTACAGAAATGTGTGTAATTTTAGGACTAGATGAGAACAAGGTAGATAAAATTGTACATGATATACTAGATGATAAGGATTTAGATAGGAATAGTGTTAATGTAGCGAATGATTGTGATAAGGAAGAAGTGAATGAGAGAGTGTATGGAGGCCCAGTTACTCGGAGTAGAGGTCCCATTCCCGACTGCGACTGGGTAATGAAAAAGATAATGTACGTGGTTGTGTGAAAATGTAGAAGGATTTGGCAAAGTAAATGGTGAGGAATGTGGAGGATTATTGATTGTTTTATTTTTATTTATTTTTGTCTGCCAAATCCTGAGAGAGAGAGAGAGAGAGAGAGAGAGAGAGAGAGAGAGAGAGAGAGAGAGAGAGAGAGAGAGGGTGAGGTAGTTAGTTTATCGATTGTTTGCTGTGAAAAAGACTGTTGGTTTAAATGAGCTTGTTTCTTTACCTTTAGCTAGGTTAGGACAGTGGAAAATGTTTCGGAGCGAATGCTTTTTTTGATTGACTGCAACTTAAGGCAATTGTGTGATTTGAGTGCTGGATATACTATTATTTTTCTTTACCAGCGTGGAAGTGATTAATTATTTTTTTGAGTATGTACAGTTCTGTTTATCTTTGCTTGTCATGATTGTAAATGATAGGAACAGTTTATTGTTTCTCTTTGATAATAGTGCGATAATTTAGTTAGCTAGGAGTGTTCGTAAGCGTTTTTATTTAGTTTTATTTTTTTTTTTTTTTTTTTTGCAGGCCTTTGGAGAGAACTTAAATTTTGTATATTGATTATTGATGACCTGGCTTGTGATAAGGGACTTGGAACTGACTGCTCTTTTAAATTTGGATATAATCGGTTACGACTTTGGCTGTAAGAAGGAATTTTCGATTGATGATGATGATGATGATGATGATGATGATGATATGACTAAGATAGCTAGGTCCCAATCAGGGAGGAAGCTGTGGCCAATTGCTGCAAAATGTAGTGTTACCCACAGAGCTGTGGTAGTTTGCCGTTAAAGACAGTTGGCAGTGTGTTTACGACTGTATTGGTGTCCATAAAATGTATATATAAACATATTTGGTTGCGGTGCATCTCAGTTTTAAGTTTTGATATTTTTTTCTCCGGGTTTATGTAAATATGGTATTTTTATTTATTTTGTATGTTAATTTTTTTATGCTGTCTGTATGATATCTTTTGTTTTAAGTATAGTAATAATTTCGGTTGTGTTAAATTTTGGAAAGATAGTAAGACCGAGGTTGGGTGTGTCGGATGATGATAGAGATGTGAAGAGAAAAGCAAATGAGAAGTTTGAAAGCCTCAAAGTTGGTGAGAGAGTGATGAAAAAAGTAATTGAAAAGGGTAGAATGAATATGTATAAGGTGCGTGATAAATTTGAAGGTTCATATGAGGTGTTAGAATTCGGTTCGAGTGGATTAAGTTATGTGTTGGGTAAGTTGTGTGTGGATGGTTGTGTAGAAAGAGTTAGGGCAAACCACATCCAGTTGCGTAAATGGAAGGAGGTACCTGAGTATATACAAGAGAATGGGATGAGTAAATGGTTGAAAAGGAACAAGTGTGAACATAGTATGTATGAGGAATTAGGTCTAGAAGGTAAACAGTTGGTGTTAGTGGAATATATGAAAAGGAAGTATAAGAGAGCTTTAAGTAAGGATGAAAGAAAGTGAAATTTTAGAAGTAAAAGTGAGAATAGAAATAAGTATGACAAGGGTGTAAATGTGGAAGTTGGTATGGAAGATAAATGTGTTAATACAGATGAATCATGGCTGGGTTTGAATGATACCTATAGTGTGTGTGGCTTTTCCTTAGATGATGTAAAAGTAAGGATGACGAATGCGAGAATGAGAGATAGGAGAATGATAAGTAGCATGAATGAATCTTTTGCTAAAGTTGAGAATATTTTTGATGATATGGATGAACTGCTTACAGAAATGAATGTAATTTTAGGACTAGATGAGAACAAGGTAGATAAAATTGTACATGATATACTAGATGATAAGAATTTAGATAGGAATAGTGTTAATGTAGCGAATGATTGTGATAAGGAAGAAGTGAATGAGAGAGTGTATGGAGGCCCAACTACTCGGAGTAGAGATCCCATTCCCGACTGCGACTGGGTAATGAAAAAGATAATGTACGTGGTTGTGTGAAAATGTAGAAGGATTTGGCAAAGTAAATGGGGAGGAATGTGGAGAATTAATGATTGTTTTATTTTTATTTATTTTTGTCTGCCAAATCCTGAGAGAGAGAGAGAGAGAGAGAGAGAGAGAGAGAGAGAGAGAGAGAGAGAGAGAGAGAGAGAGAGAGAGAGAGAGAAACGGGGTGAGGTAGTTAGTTTATCGATTGTTTGCTGTGAAAAAGACTGTTGGTATAAATGAGCTTGTTTCTTTACCTTTAGCTAGGTTAGGACAGTGGAAAATGTTTCGGAGCTAATGCTTTTTTTGATTGACTGCAACTTAAGGCAATTGTGTGATTTGAGTGCTGGATATACTATTATTTTTCTTTACCAGCGTGGAAGTGATTAATAATTTTTTTGAGTATGTACAGTTTTGTTTATCTTTGCTTGTCATGATTGTAAATGATAGGAACAGTTTATTATTTCTCTTTGATAATAGTGCGATAATTTAGTTAGCTAGGAGTGTTCGTAAGCGTTTTTATTTATTTATTTATTTTTTTTTTTTTTTTGCAGGCCGTGATACCTCCTTACTATTCCTTTGGAGAGAACTTAAATTTTATATATTGATTATTGATGACCTGGCTTGTGATAAGGGACTTGGAACTGACTGCTCTTTTAAATTTGGATATAATCGGTTACGACTTTGGCTGTAAGAAGGAATTTTCGATTGATGATGATGATGATGATGATGATATGACTAAGATAGCTAGGTCCCAATCAGGGAGGAAACTGTAGCCAATTGCTGCAAAATGTAGTGTTACCCACAGAGCTGTGGTAGTTTGTCGTTAAAGACAGTTGGCAGTGTGTGGACGACTGTATTGGTGTCCATAAAATGTATATATAAACATATTTGGTTGCGGTGCATCTCAGTTTCAAGTTTTGATATTTTTTCTCCGGGTTTATGTAAATATGGTATTTTTATTTATTTTGTATGTTAATTTTTTTTATGCTGTCTGTATGATATCTTTTGTTTTAAGTATAGTAATAATTTCGGTTGTGTTAAATTTTGGAAAGATAGTAAGACCGAGGTTGGCGGTGTCGGATGATGATAGAGATGTGAAGAGAAAAGCAAATGAGAAGTTTGAAAGCCTCAAAGTTGGTGAGAGAGTGATGAAAAAAGTAATTGAAAAGGGTAGAATGAATATGTATAAGGTGCGTGATAAATTTGAAGGTTCATATGAGGTGTTAGAATTCGGTTCGAGTGGATTAAGTTACGTGTTGGGTAAGTTGTGTGTGGATGGTTGTGTAGAAAGAGATAGGGCAAACCACATCCAGTTGCGTAAATGGAAGGAGGTACCTGAGTATATACAAGAGAATGGGATGAGTAAATGGTTGAAAAGGAACAAGTGTGAACATAGTATGTATGAGGAATTAGGTCTAGAAGGTAAACAGTTGGTGTTAGTGGAATATATGAAAAGGAAGTATAAGATAGCTTTAAGTAAGGATGAAAGAAGGGGAAATTTTAGAAGTAAAAGTGAGAATAGAAATAAGTATGACAAGGGTGTAAATGTGCAAGTGTGTATGGAAGATAAATGTGTTAATACAGATGAATCATGGCTGGGTATGAATGATACCTATAGTGTGTGTGGCTTTTCCTTAGATGATGTAAAAGTAAGGATGACGAATGCGAAAATGAGAGATAGGAGAATGATAAGTAGCATGAATGAATCTTTTGCTAAAGTTGAGAATGTTTTTGATGATATGGATGAACTGCTTACAGAAATGAGTGTAATTTTAGGACTAGATGAGAACAAGGTAGATAAAATATTACATGATATACTAGATGATAGGGATTTAGATAGGAATAGTGTTAATGTAGCGAATGATTGTGAAAAGGAAGAAGTGAATGAGAGAGTGTATGGAGGCCCAGTTACTCAGAGTAGAGGTCCCATTCCCGACTGCGACTGGGTAATGAAAAAGATAATGTACGTGGTTGTGTGAAAATGTAGAAGGATTTGGCAAAGTAAATGGTGAGGAATGTGGAGGATTATTGATTGTTTTATTTTTATTTATTTTTGTCTGCCAAATCCTGAGAGAGAGAGAGAGAGAGAGAGAGAGAGAGAGAGAGAGAGAGAGAGAGAGAGAGAGAGAGAGAGAGAGAGAGTGAGGTAGTTAGTTTATCGATTGTTCGCTGTGAAAAAGACTGTTGGTATAAATGAGCTTGTTTCTTTACCTTTAGCTAGGTTAGGACAGTGGAAAATGTTTCGGAGCGAATGCTTTTTTTGATTGACTGCAACTTAAGGCAATTGTGTGATTTGAGTGCTGAATATACTATTATTTTTCTTTACCAGCGTGGAAGTGATCAATAATTTTTTTGAGTATGTACAGTTTTGTTTATTTTTGCTTGTTATGATTGTAAATGATAGGAACAGTTTATCATTTTTCTTTGATAATAGTGCGATAATTTAGTTAGCTAGGAGAGTTCGTAAGCATTTTATTTCATTTTTTTTTTTTTTTGCAGGCCGTGATACATCCTTACTATTCCTTTGGAGAGAACTTATATTTTGTATATTGATTGTTGATGACCTGGCTTGTGATAAGGGACATGGAACTGACTGGTCTTTTAAATTTGGATATAATCGGCTACGACTTTGGCTGTAAGAAGGAATTTTCGATTGATGATGATGATGATATGACTAAGATAACTACGACCCAATCAGGGAGGAAGCTGTGGCCAATTGCTGCAAAATGTAGTGTTACCCACAGAGCTGTGGTAGTTTGCCGTTAAAGACAGTTGGCAGTGTGTGGACGACTGTATTGGTGTCCATAAAATGTATATATAAACATATTTGGTTGTGGTGCATCTCAGTTTTAAGTTTTGATATTTTTTCTCCGGGTTTATGTAAATGTGATATTTTTATTTATTTTGTATGTTAATTTTTTTATGCTGTCTGTATGATATCTTTTGTTTTAAGTATAGTAATAATTTCGGTTGTGTTAAATTTTGAAAAGATAGTAAGACCGAGGTTGGGTGCCTTACCTTACCTTACCTTATTTTTTGTTTGGGTTCCCCCTGGTCCCTCAGTGTGAGGCACTTCGTATATCCACCAGAGAGTTGCTAATGCATCTTCCGGTGTATTTTGCATCTTCCAGTCTTGGATGGTCTGGGATGAATCTTAGGTATTTATCGAGCTTATTCTTAAACACATCTACGCTCACTCCTGATATGTTTCTTAGATGAGCTGGCAGCACATTAAATAGTCGCTGCATTATCGATGCTGGTGCGTAGTGGATTAATGTCCTGTGCGCCTTTCTCAGTTTACCTGGAATATTTTTTGACACTATTAATCTACCTCGGCTTGCTCTTTCTGATATTTTAAGCTCCATGATGTTTTCAGTAATTCCTTTTATTTGCTTCCATGCTTGTATTATCATGTAGCGTTCTCTTCTCCTTTCTAGACTGTATAGTTTTAAAAATTGCAGTCTTTCCCAGTAGTCAAGGTCCTTAACTTCTTCTATTCTAGCAGTATAGGACCTTTGTACACTCTCTATTTGCGCAATATCCTTTTGGTAGTGTGGGTACCATATCACATTGCAGTACTCGAGTGTACTACGCACATAAGTTTTGTAAAGCATAATCATATGTTCAGCTTTTCTTGTTTTAAAGTGTCTGAATAACATTCCTAATTTTGCTTTACATTTAGCCAATAGTGTTGCTATTTGGTGGTTGCATAACATATTCCTATTTAAGATTTCACCAAGGTCTTTATTTGCTTCCTTGTTTGTGATTGTCTCATTATTAGGTCCCTTGTATGCATACACCATTCCTTCTCTGTTTCCATAATTTATTGATTCGAATTTGTCGGAGATAAATACCATCCTATTTATATCCGCCCATTCATATATTTTGTTTAGATCTCTTTGTAGTGAGTTCCTATCTTCATCACAAGTAATTTCTCTACTTATTCTTGTGTCATCGGCGAAACTTCTCACTACGGAGTTTTCAACATCACAGTCTATGTCTGAGATCATAATAAAAAACAGCAGTGCAGCTAATACCGTACCTTGTGGCACACCCGATATTACCTGAGCTTCATCTGATTTCTCGTCATTTGCAACCACTATCTGTTTTCTGTTTTGCAGGAATTCTTTTACCCATTTTCCTATCTTTCCCACAATATTATGCTTTCTCATTTTTTTCTCCAATATGTTATGGTCTACCTTGTCAAAGACTTTTGCAAAATCTAGATAGATCACAGCTGTGTCTTTTTCATTTATCATATTTTTGTATATGTTTTCATAGTGTGCTATCAGTTGGGTCTGTGTACTTTTTCCAGGTACGAAACCGTGTTGATCCATATTAAACAAATTATTTTTGACGAAATGGTTCATTATTTTCTTTTTTATTACCCTCTCATACACTTTCATAATATGTGATGTTAGACTAACAGGTCTATAATTGCTTGCCTCTAGTCTTGATCCACTTTTGAAGATAGGGGTTATATAAGCTAATTTATGTTTAACATATATCTCGCTGATAGAGATGTGTAGAGAAAAGAAAATGAGAAGTTTGAAAGCCTCAAAGTTGGTGAGAGAGTGATGAAAAAAGTAATTGAAAAGGATAGAATGAATATATATAGGGTGCGTGATAAATTTGATGGTTCATATGAGGTGTTAGAATTCGGTTCGAGTGGATTAAGTTACGTGTTGGGTAAGTTGTGTGTGGATGGTTGTGTGGAAAGAGTTAGGGCAAACCACATCCAGTTGCATAAATAGAAGGAGGTACCTGAGTATATACAAGAGAATGGGATGAGTAAATGGTTGAAAAGGAACAAGTGTGAACATAGTATGTATGAGGAATTAGGTCTAGAAGGTAAACACTTGGTGTTAGTGGAATATATGAAAAGGAAGTATAAGAGAGCTTTAAGTAAGGATGAAAGAAGGGGAAATTTTAGTAGTAAAAGTGAGAATAGAAATAAGTATGACAAGGGTGTAAATGTGCAAGTGTGTATGGAAGATAAATGTGTTAATACAGATGAATCATGGCTGGGTATGAATGATACCTATAGTGTGTGTGTGTGGCTTTTCCTTAGATGATGTAAAAGTAAGGATGACGAATGCGAGAATGAGAGATAGGAGAATGATAAGTAGCATGAATGAATCTTTTGCTAAAGTTGAGAATGATTTTAATGATATGGATGAACTTCTTACAGAAATGAGTGTAATTTTAGGACTAGATGAGAACAAGGAAGATAAAATTGTACATGATATACTAGATGATAGGGATTTAGATAGGAATAGTGTTAATGTAGCGAATGATTGTGATAAGGAAGAAGTGAATGAGAGAGTGTATGGAGGCCCAACTACTCAGAGTAGAGGTCCCATTCCCGACTGCGACTGGGTAATGAAAAAGATAATGTACGTGGTTGTGTGAAAATGTAGAAGGATTTGGCAAAGTAAAGGGGGAGGAATGTGGAGGATTAATGATTGTTTTATTTTTATTTATTTTTGTCTGCCAAATCCTGAGAGAGAGAGAGAGAGAGAGAGAGAGAGAGAGAGAGAGAGAGAGAGAGAGAGAGAGAGAGAGAGAGAGGAGAGAGAGGTAGTTAGTTTATCGATTGTTCGCTGTGAAAAAGACTGTTGGTATAAATGAGCTTGTTTCTTTACCTTTAGCTAGGTTAGGACAGTGGAAAATGTTTCGGAGCGAATGCTTTTTTTGATTGACTGCAACTTAAGGCAATTGTGTGATTTGAGTGCTGGATATACTATTATTTTTCTTTACCAGCGTGGAAGTGATTAATAATTTTTTTGAGTATGTACAGTTTTGTTTATTTTTGCTTGTCATGATTGTAAATGATAGGAACAGTTTATTATTTTTCTTTGATAATAGTGCGATAATTTAGTTAGCTAGGAGAGTTCGTAAGCATTTTAATTCATTTTTTTTTTTTTTTTGCAGGCCGTGATACCTCCTTACTATTCCTTTGGAGAGAACTTATATTTTGTATATTGATTGTTGATGACCTGGCTTGTGATAAGGGACATGGAACTGACTGCTCTTTTAAATTTGGATATAATCGGTTACGACTTTGGCTGTAAGAAGGAATTTTCGATTGATGATGATGATGATGATGATGATATGACTAAGATAACTACGACCCAATCAGGGAGGAAGCTGTGGCCAATTGCTGCAAAATGTAGTGTTACCCACAGAGCTGTGGTAGTTTGCCGTTAAAGACAGTTGGCAGTGTGTGGACGACTGTATTGGTGTCCATAAAATGTATATATAAACATATTTGGTTGTGGTGCATCTCAGTTTTAAGTTTTGATATTTTTTCTCCGGGTTTATGTAAATGTGATATTTTTATTTATTTTGTATGTTAATTTTTTTATGCTGTCTGTATGATATCTTTTGTTTTGAGTATAGTAATAATTTCGGTTTTGTTAAATTTTGAAAAGATAGTAAGACCAAGGTTGGGTGCCTTACCTTACCTTACTTATTTTTTGTTTGGGTTCCCCCAGGTCCCTCAGTGTGAGGCACCTCTTATATCCACCAGAGAGTTGCTAATGCATCTTCCGGTGTATTTTGCATCTTCCAGTCTTGGATGGTCTGGGATGAATCTTAGGTATTTATCGAGCTTATTCTTAAACACATCTACGCTCACTCCTGATATGTTTCTTAGATGAGCTGGCAGCACATTAAATAGTCGCTGCATTATCGATGCTGGTGCGTAGTGGATTAATGTCCTGTGCGCCTTTCTCAGTTTACCTGGAATATTTTTTGGCACTATTAATCTACCTCGGCTTGCTCTTTCTGATATTTTAAGCTCCATGATGTTTTCAGTAATTCCTTCTATTTGCTTCCATGCTTGTATTATCATGTAGCGTTCTCTTCTCCTTTCTAGACTGTATAGTTTTAAAAATTGTAGTCTTTCCCAGTAGTCAAGGTCCTTAACTTCTTCTATTCTAGCAGTATAGGACCTTTGTACACTCTCTATTTGCGCAATATCCTTTTGGTAGTGTGGGTACCATATCACATTTCAGTACTCGAGTGTACTACGCACATAAGTTTTGTAAAGCATAATCATATGTTCAGCTTTTCTTGTTTTAAAGTGTCTGAATAACATTCCCATTTTTGCTTTACATTTAGCCAATAGTGTTGCTATTTGGTGGTTGCATAACATATTCCTATTTAAGATTACACCAAGGTCTTTATTTGCTTCCTTGTTTGTGATTGTCTCATTATTAGGTCCCTTGTATGCATACACCATTCCTTCTCTGTTTCCATAATTTATTGATTCGAATTTGTCGGAGTTAAATACCATCCTATTTATCTCCGCCCATTCATATAATTTGTTTAGATCTCTTTGTAGTGAGTTCCTATCTTCATCACAAGTAATTTCTCTACTTATTCTTGTGTCATCGGCGAAACTTCTCACTACGGAGTTTTCAACATCACAGTCTATGTCTGAAATCATAATAACAAACAGCAGTGCAGCTAATACCGTACCTTGTGGCACACCCGATATTACCTGGGCTTCATCTGATTTCTCGTCATTTGCAACCACTATCTGTTTTCTGTTTTGCAGGAATTCTTTTACCCATTTTCCTATCTTTCCCACAATATTATGCTTTCTCATTTTTTTCTCCAATATGTTATGGTCTACCTTGTTAAAGGCTTTTGCAAAATCTAGATAGATCACAGCTGTGTCTTTTTCATTTATCATATTTTTGTATATGTTTTCATAGTGTGCTATCAGTTGGGTCTGTGTACTTTTTCCAGGTACGAAACCGTGTTGACCCATATTAAACAAATTATTTTTGACGAAATGGTTCATTATTTTCTTTTTTATTACCCTCTCATACACTTTCATAATATGTGATGTTAGACTAACAGGTCTATAATTGCTTGCCTCTAGTCTTGATCCACTTTTGAAGATAGGGGTTATATAAGCTAATTTATGTTTAACATATATCTCGCTGATAGAGATGTGTAGAGAAAAGCAAATGAGAAGTTTGAAAGCCTCAAAGTTGGTGAGAGAGTGATGAAAAAAGTAATTGAAAAGGGTAGAATGAATATATATATAAGGTGCGTGATAAATTTGAAGGTTCATATGAGGTGTTAGAATTCGGTTCGAGTGGATTAAGTTATGTGTTGGGTAAGTTGGGTATGGATGGTTGTGTGGAAAGAGTTAGGGAAAACCACATCCAGTTGCATAAATGGAAGGAGGTACCTGAGTATATACAAGAGAATGGGATGAGTAAATGGTTGAAAAGGAACAAGTGTGAACATAGTATGTATGAGGAATTAGGTCTAGAAAGTAAACAGTTGGTGTTAGTGGAATATATGAAAAGGAAGTATATGAGAGCTTTAAGTAAGGATGAAAGAAAGTGAAATTTTAGAAGTAAAAGTGAGAATAGAAATAAGTATGACAAGGATGTAAATGTGCAAGTGTGTATGGAAGATAAATGTGTTAATACAGATGAATCATGGCTGGGTATGAATGATACCTATAGTGTGTGTGTGTGGCTTTTCCTTAGATGATGTAAAAGTAAGGATGACGAATGCGAGAATGAGAGATAGGAGAATGATAAGTAGCATGAATGAATCTTTTGCTAAAGTTGAGAATGTTTTTGATGATATGGATGAACTGCTTACAGAAATGTGTGTAATTTTAGGACTAGATGAGAACAAGGTAGATAAAATTGTACATGATATACTAGATGATAAGGATTTAGATAGGAATAGTGTTAATGTAGCGAATGATTGTGATAAGGAAGAAGTGAATGAGAGAGTGTATGGAGGCCCAGTTACTCGGAGTAGAGGTCCCATTCCCGACTGCGACTGGGTAATGAAAAAGATAATGTACGTGGTTGTGTGAAAATGTAGAAGGATTTGGCAAAGTAAATGGTGAGGAATGTGGAGGATTATTGATTGTTTTATTTTTATTTATTTTTGTCTGCCAAATCCTGAGAGAGAGAGAGAGAGAGAGAGAGAGAGAGAGAGAGAGAGAGAGAGAGAGAGAGAGAGAGAGAGAGAGAGTGAGGTAGTTAGTTTATCGATTGTTTGCTGTGAAAAAGACTGTTGGTTTAAATGAGCTTGTTTCTTTACCTTTAGCTAGGTTAGGACAGTGGAAAATGTTTCGGAGCGAATGCTTTTTTTGATTGACTGCAACTTAAGGCAATTGTGTGATTTGAGTGCTGGATATACTATTATTTTTCTTTACCAGCGTGGAAGTGATTAATTATTTTTTTGAGTATGTACAGTTCTGTTTATCTTTGCTTGTCATGATTGTAAATGATAGGAACAGTTTATTGTTTCTCTTTGATAATAGTGCGATAATTTAGTTAGCTAGGAGTGTTCGTAAGCGTTTTTATTTAGTTTTTTTTTTTTTTTTTTTTTTTTTGCAGGCCTTTGGAGAGAACTTAAATTTTGTATATTGATTATTGATGACCTGGCTTGTGATAAGGGACTTGGAACTGACTGCTCTTTTAAATTTGGATATAATCGGTTACGACTTTGGCTGTAAGAAGGAATTTTCGATTGATGATGATGATGATGATGATGATGATGATGATGATGATGATGACTAAGATAGCTAGGTCCCAATCAGGGAGGAAGCTGTGGCCAATTGCTGCAAAATGTAGTGTTACCCACAGAGCTGTGGTAGTTTGCCGTTAAAGACAGTTGGCAGTGTGTTTACGACTGTATTGGTGTCCATAAAATGTATATATAAACATATTTGGTTGCGGTGCATCTCAGTTTTAAGTTTTGATATTTTTTTCTCCGGGTTTATGTAAATATGGTATTTTTATTTATTTTGTATGTTAATTTTTTTATGCTGTCTGTATGATATCTTTTGTTTTAAGTATAGTAATAATTTCGGTTGTGTTAAATTTTGGAAAGATAGTAAGACCGAGGTTGGGTGTGTCGGATGATGATAGAGATGTGAAGAGAAAAGCAAATGAGAAGTTTGAAAGCCTCAAAGTTGGTGAGAGAGTGATGAAAAAAGTAATTGAAAAGGGTAGAATGAATATGTATAAGGTGCGTGATAAATTTGAAGGTTCATATGAGGTGTTAGAATTCGGTTCGAGTGGATTAAGTTATGTGTTGGGTAAGTTGTGTGTGGATGGTTGTGTAGAAAGAGTTAGGGCAAACCACATCCAGTTGCGTAAATGGAAGGAGGTACCTGAGTATATACAAGAGAATGGGATGAGTAAATGGTTGAAAAGGAACAAGTGTGAACATAGTATGTATGAGGAATTAGGTCTAGAAGGTAAACAGTTGGTGTTAGTGGAATATATGAAAAGGAAGTATAAGAGAGCTTTAAGTAAGGATGAAAGAAAGTGAAATTTTAGAAGTAAAAGTGAGAATAGAAATAAGTATGACAAGGGTGTAAATGTGGAAGTTGGTATGGAAGATAAATGTGTTAATACAGATGAATCATGGCTGGGTTTGAATGATACCTATAGTGTGTGTGGCTTTTCCTTAGATGATGTAAAAGTAAGGATGACGAATGCGAGAATGAGAGATAGGAGAATGATAAGTAGCATGAATGAATCTTTTGCTAAAGTTGAGAATATTTTTGATGATATGGATGAACTGCTTACAGAAATGAATGTAATTTTAGGACTAGATGAGAACAAGGTAGATAAAATTGTACATGATATACTAGATGATAAGAATTTAGATAGGAATAGTGTTAATGTAGCGAATGATTGTGATAAGGAAGAAGTGAATGAGAGAGTGTATGGAGGCCCAACTACTCGGAGTAGAGATCCCATTCCCGACTGCGACTGGGTAATGAAAAAGATAATGTACGTGGTTGTGTGAAAATGTAGAAGGATTTGGCAAAGTAAATGGGGAGGAATGTGGAGAATTAATGATTGTTTTATTTTTATTTATTTTTGTCTGCCAAATCCTGAGAGAGAGAGAGAGAGAGAGAGAGAGAGAGAGAGAGAGAGAGAGAGAGAGAGGGGTGAGGTAGTTAGTTTATCGATTGTTTGCTGTGAAAAAGACTGTTGGTATAAATGAGCTTGTTTCTTTACCTTTAGCTAGGTTAGGACAGTGGAAAATGTTTCGGAGCTAATGCTTTTTTTGATTGACTGCAACTTAAGGCAATTGTGTGATTTGAGTGCTGGATATACTATTATTTTTCTTTACCAGCGTGGAAGTGATTAATAATTTTTTTGAGTATGTACAGTTTTGTTTATCTTTGCTTGTCATGATTGTAAATGATAGGAACAGTTTATTATTTCTCTTTGATAATAGTGCGATAATTTAGTTAGCTAGGAGTGTTCGTAAGCGTTTTTATTTATTTATTTATTTATTTTTTTTTTTTTTGCAGGCCGTGATACCTCCTTACTATTCCTTTGGAGAGAACTTAAATTTTATATATTGATTATTGATGACCTGGCTTGTGATAAGGGACTTGGAACTGACTGCTCTTTTAAATTTGGATATAATCGGTTACGACTTTGGCTGTAAGAAGGAATTTTCGATTGATGATGATGATGATGATGATGATATGACTAAGATAGCTAGGTCCCAATCAGGGAGGAAACTGTAGCCAATTGCTGCAAAATGTAGTGTTACCCACAGAGCTGTGGTAGTTTGTCGTTAAAGACAGTTGGCAGTGTGTGGACGACTGTATTGGTGTCCATAAAATGTATATATAAACATATTTGGTTGCGGTGCATCTCAGTTTCAAGTTTTGATATTTTTTCTCCGGGTTTATGTAAATATGGTATTTTTATTTATTTTGTATGTTAATTTTTTTTATGCTGTCTGTATGATATCTTTTGTTTTAAGTATAGTAATAATTTCGGTTGTGTTAAATTTTGGAAAGATAGTAAGACCGAGGTTGGCGGTGTCGGATGATGATAGAGATGTGAAGAGAAAAGCAAATGAGAAGTTTGAAAGCCTCAAAGTTGGTGAGAGAGTGATGAAAAAAGTAATTGAAAAGGGTAGAATGAATATGTATAAGGTCCGTGATAAATTTGAAGGTTCATATGAGGTGTTAGAATTCGGTTCGAGTGGATTAAGTTACGTGTTGGGTAAGTTGTGTGTGGATGGTTGTGTAGAAAGAGATAGGGCAAACCACATCCAGTTGCGTAAATGGAAGGAGGTACCTGAGTATATACAAGAGAATGGGATGAGTAAATGGTTGAAAAGGAACAAGTGTGAACATAGTATGTATGAGGAATTAGGTCTAGAAGGTAAACAGTTGGTGTTAGTGGAATATATGAAAAGGAAGTATAAGATAGCTTTAAGTAAGGATGAAAGAAGGGGAAATTTTAGAAGTAAAAGTGAGAATAGAAATAAGT
Source organism: Palaemon carinicauda (assembly GCF_036898095.1). Taxonomy (NCBI): domain Eukaryota; kingdom Metazoa; phylum Arthropoda; class Malacostraca; order Decapoda; family Palaemonidae; genus Palaemon; species Palaemon carinicauda. The sequence continues at coordinate 42,206 of NW_027168871.1, read as the reverse complement.
ATGACAAGGGTGTAAATGTGCAAGTGTGTATGGAAGATAAATGTGTTAATACAGATGAATCATGGCTGGGTATGAATGATACCTATAGTGTGTGTGGCTTTTCCTTAGATGATGTAAAAGTAAGGATGACGAATGCGAAAATGAGAGATAGGAGAATGATAAGTAGCATGAATGAATCTTTTGCTAAAGTTGAGAATGTTTTTGATGATATGGATGAACTGCTTACAGAAATGAGTGTAATTTTAGGACTAGATGAGAACAAGGTAGATAAAATATTACATGATATACTAGATGATAGGGATTTAGATAGGAATAGTGTTAATGTAGCGAATGATTGTGAAAAGGAAGAAGTGAATGAGAGAGTGTATGGAGGCCCAGTTACTCAGAGTAGAGGTCCCATTCCCGACTGCGACTGGGTAATGAAAAAGATAATGTACGTGGTTGTGTGAAAATGTAGAAGGATTTGGCAAAGTAAATGGTGAGGAATGTGGAGGATTATTGATTGTTTTATTTTTATTTATTTTTGTCTGCCAAATCCTGAGAGAGAGAGAGAGAGAGAGAGAGAGAGAGAGAGAGAGAGAGAGAGAGAGAGAGAGAGAGAGAGAGAGAGTGAGGTAGTTAGTTTATCGATTGTTCGCTGTGAAAAAGACTGTTGGTATAAATGAGCTTGTTTCTTTACCTTTAGCTAGGTTAGGACAGTGGAAAATGTTTCGGAGCGAATGCTTTTTTTGATTGACTGCAACTTAAGGCAATTGTGTGATTTGAGTGCTGAATATACTATTATTTTTCTTTACCAGCGTGGAAGTGATCAATAATTTTTTTGAGTATGTACAGTTTTGTTTATTTTTGCTTGTTATGATTGTAAATGATAGGAACAGTTTATCATTTTTCTTTGATAATAGTGCGATAATTTAGTTAGCTAGGAGAGTTCGTAAGCATTTTATTTCATTTTTTTTTTTTTTTTGCAGGCCGTGATACATCCTTACTATTCCTTTGGAGAGAACTTATATTTTGTATATTGATTGTTGATGACCTGGCTTGTGATAAGGGACATGGAACTGACTGGTCTTTTAAATTTGGATATAATCGGCTACGACTTTGGCTGTAAGAAGGAATTTTCGATTGATGATGATGATGATATGACTAAGATAACTACGACCCAATCAGGGAGGAAGCTGTGGCCAATTGCTGCAAAATGTAGTGTTACCCACAGAGCTGTGGTAGTTTGCCGTTAAAGACAGTTGGCAGTGTGTGGACGACTGTATTGGTGTCCATAAAATGTATATATAAACATATTTGGTTGTGGTGCATCTCAGTTTTAAGTTTTGATATTTTTTCTCCGGGTTTATGTAAATGTGATATTTTTATTTATTTTGTATGTTAATTTTTTTATGCTGTCTGTATGATATCTTTTGTTTTAAGTATAGTAATAATTTCGGTTGTGTTAAATTTTGAAAAGATAGTAAGACCGAGGTTGGGTGCCTTACCTTACCTTACCTTATTTTTTGTTTGGGTTCCCCCTGGTCCCTCAGTGTGAGGCACTTCGTATATCCACCAGAGAGTTGCTAATGCATCTTCCGGTGTATTTTGCATCTTCCAGTCTTGGATGGTCTGGGATGAATCTTAGGTATTTATCGAGCTTATTCTTAAACACATCTACGCTCACTCCTGATATGTTTCTTAGATGAGCTGGCAGCACATTAAATAGTCGCTGCATTATCGATGCTGGTGCGTAGTGGATTAATGTCCTGTGCTCCTTTCTCAGTTTACCTGGAATATTTTTTGACACTATTAATCTACCTCGGCTTGCTCTTTCTGATATTTTAAGCTCCATGATGTTTTCAGTAATTCCTTTTATTTGCTTCCATGCTTGTATTATCATGTAGCGTTCTCTTCTCCTTTCTAGACTGTATAGTTTTAAAAATTGCAGTCTTTCCCAGTAGTCAAGGTCCTTAACTTCTTCTATTCTAGCAGTATAGGACCTTTGTACACTCTCTATTTGCGCAATATCCTTTTGGTAGTGTGGGTACCATATCACATTGCAGTACTCGAGTGTACTACGCACATAAGTTTTGTAAAGCATAATCATATGTTCAGCTTTTCTTGTTTTAAAGTGTCTGAATAACATTCCTAATTTTGCTTTACATTTAGCCAATAGTGTTGCTATTTGGTGGTTGCATAACATATTCCTATTTAAGATTTCACCAAGGTCTTTATTTGCTTCCTTGTTTGTGATTGTCTCATTATTAGGTCCCTTGTATGCATACACCATTCCTTCTCTGTTTCCATAATTTATTGATTCGAATTTGTCGGAGATAAATACCATCCTATTTATATCCGCCCATTCATATATTTTGTTTAGATCTCTTTGTAGTGAGTTCCTATCTTCATCACAAGTAATTTCTCTACTTATTCTTGTGTCATCGGCGAAACTTCTCACTACGGAGTTTTCAACATCACAGTCTATGTCTGAGATCATAATAAAAAACAGCAGTGCAGCTAATACCGTACCTTGTGGCACACCCGATATTACCTGAGCTTCATCTGATTTCTCGTCATTTGCAACCACTATCTGTTTTCTGTTTTGCAGGAATTCTTTTACCCATTTTCCTATCTTTCCCACAATATTATGCTTTCTCATTTTTTTCTCCAATATGTTATGGTCTACCTTGTCAAAGACTTTTGCAAAATCTAGATAGATCACAGCTGTGTCTTTTTCATTTATCATATTTTTGTATATGTTTTCATAGTGTGCTATCAGTTGGGTCTGTGTACTTTTTCCAGGTACGAAACCGTGTTGATCCATATTAAACAAATTATTTTTGACGAAATGGTTCATTATTTTCTTTTTTATTACCCTCTCATACACTTTCATAATATGTGATGTTAGACTAACAGGTCTATAATTGCTTGCCTCTAGTCTTGATCCACTTTTGAAGATAGGGGTTATATAAGCTAATTTATGTTTAACATATATCTCGCTGATAGAGATGTGTAGAGAAAAGAAAATGAGAAGTTTGAAAGCCTCAAAGTTGGTGAGAGAGTGATGAAAAAAGTAATTGAAAAGGATAGAATGAATATATATAGGGTGCGTGATAAATTTGATGGTTCATATGAGGTGTTAGAATTCGGTTCGAGTGGATTAAGTTACGTGTTGGGTAAGTTGTGTGTGGATGGTTGTGTGGAAAGAGTTAGGGCAAACCACATCCAGTTGCATAAATAGAAGGAGGTACCTGAGTATATACAAGAGAATGGGATGAGTAAATGGTTGAAAAGGAACAAGTGTGAACATAGTATGTATGAGGAATTAGGTCTAGAAGGTAAACACTTGGTGTTAGTGGAATATATGAAAAGGAAGTATAAGAGAGCTTTAAGTAAGGATGAAAGAAGGGGAAATTTTAGTAGTAAAAGTGAGAATAGAAATAAGTATGACAAGGGTGTAAATGTGCAAGTGTGTATGGAAGATAAATGTGTTAATACAGATGAATCATGGCTGGGTATGAATGATACCTATAGTGTGTGTGTGTGGCTTTTCCTTAGATGATGTAAAAGTAAGGATGACGAATGCGAGAATGAGAGATAGGAGAATGATAAGTAGCATGAATGAATCTTTTGCTAAAGTTGAGAATGATTTTAATGATATGGATGAACTTCTTACAGAAATGAGTGTAATTTTAGGACTAGATGAGAACAAGGAAGATAAAATTGTACATGATATACTAGATGATAGGGATTTAGATAGGAATAGTGTTAATGTAGCGAATGATTGTGATAAGGAAGAAGTGAATGAGAGAGTGTATGGAGGCCCAACTACTCAGAGTAGAGGTCCCATTCCCGACTGCGACTGGGTAATGAAAAAGATAATGTACGTGGTTGTGTGAAAATGTAGAAGGATTTGGCAAAGTAAAGGGGGAGGAATGTGGAGGATTAATGATTGTTTTATTTTTATTTATTTTTGTCTGCCAAATCCTGAGAGAGAGAGAGAGAGAGAGAGAGAGAGAGAGAGAGAGAGAGAGAGAGAGAGAGAGAGAGAGAGAGGGGTGAGGTAGTTAGTTTATCGATTGTTCGCTGTGAAAAAGACTGTTGGTATAAATGAGCTTGTTTCTTTACCTTTAGCTAGGTTAGGACAGTGGAAAATGTTTCGGAGCGAATGCTTTTTTTGATTGACTGCAACTTAAGGCAATTGTGTGATTTGAGTGCTGGATATACTATTATTTTTCTTTACCAGCGTGGAAGTGATTAATAATTTTTTTGAGTATGTACAGTTTTGTTTATTTTTGCTTGTCATGATTGTAAATGATAGGAACAGTTTATTATTTTTCTTTGATAATAGTGCGATAATTTAGTTAGCTAGGAGAGTTCGTAAGCATTTTAATTCATTTTTTTTTTTTTTTTTGCAGGCCGTGATACCTCCTTACTATTCCTTTGGAGAGAACTTATATTTTGTATATTGATTGTTGATGACCTGGCTTGTGATAAGGGACATGGAACTGACTGCTCTTTTAAATTTGGATATAATCGGTTACGACTTTGGCTGTAAGAAGGAATTTTCGATTGATGATGATGATGATGATGATGATATGACTAAGATAACTACGACCCAATCAGGGAGGAAGCTGTGGCCAATTGCTGCAAAATGTAGTGTTACCCACAGAGCTGTGGTAGTTTGCCGTTAAAGACAGTTGGCAGTGTGTGGACGACTGTATTGGTGTCCATAAAATGTATATATAAACATATTTGGTTGTGGTGCATCTCAGTTTTAAGTTTTGATATTTTTTCTCCGGGTTTATGTAAATGTGATATTTTTATTTATTTTGTATGTTAATTTTTTTATGCTGTCTGTATGATATCTTTTGTTTTAAGTATAGTAATAATTTCGGTTGTGTTAAATTTTGAAAAGATAGTAAGACCGAGGTTGGGTGCCTTACTTTAACTTACTTATGTTTTGTTTGGGTTCCCCCAGGTCCCTCAGTGTGAGGCACTTCGTATATCCACCAGAGAGTTGCTAATGCATCTTCCGGTGTATTTTGCATCTTCCAGTCTTGGATGGTCTGGGATGAATCTTAGGTATTTATCGAGCTTATTCTTAAACACATCTACGCTCACTCCTGATATGTTTCTTAGATGAGCTGGCAGCACATTAAATAGTCGCTGCATTATCGATGCTGGTGCGTAGTGGATTAATGTCCTGTGCGCCTTTCTCAGTTTACCTGGAATATTTTTTGACACTATTAATCTACCTCGGCTTGCTCTTTCTGATATTTTAAGCTCCATGATGTTTTCAGTAATTCCTTCTATTTGCTTCCATGCTTGTATTATCATGTAGCGTTCTCTTCTCCTTTCTAGACTGTATAGTTTTAAAAATTGCAGTCTTTCCCAGTAGTCAAGGTCCTTAACTTCTTCTATTCTAGCAGTATAGTACCTTTGTACACTCTCTATTTGCGCAATATCCTTTTGGTAGTGTGGGTACCATATCACATTGCAGTACTCGAGTGTACTACGCACATAAGTTTTGTAAAGCATAATCATATGTTCAGCTTTTCTTGTTTTAAAGTGTCTGAATAACATTCCTAATTTTGCTTTACATTTAGCCAATAGTGTTGCTATTTGGTCGTTGCATAACATATTCCTATTTAAGATTACACCAAGGTCTTTATTTGCTTCCTTGTTTGTGATTGTCTCATTATTAGGTCCCTTGTATGCATACACCATTCCTTCTCTGTTTCCATAATTTATTGATTCGAATTTGTCGGAGATAAATACCATCCTATTTATCTCCGCCCATTCATATATTTTGTTTAGATCTCTTTGTAGTGAGTTCCTATCTTCATCACAAGTAATTTCTCTACTTATTCTTGTGTCATCGGCGAAACTTCTCACTACGGAGTTTTCAACATCACAGTCTATGTCTGAGATCATAATAAAAAACAGCAGTGCAGCTAATACCGTACCTTGTGGCACACCCGATATTACCTGAGCTTCATCTGATTTCTCGTCATTTGCAACCACTATCTGTTTTCTGTTTTGCAGGAATTCTTTTACCCATTTTCCTATCTTTCCCACAATATTATGCTTTCTCATTTTTTTCTCCAATATGTTATGGTCTACCTTGTCAAAGACTTTTGCAAAATCTAGATAGATCACAGCTGTGTCTTTTTCATTTATCATATTTTTGTATATGTTTTCATAGTGTGCTATCAGTTGGGTCTGTGTACTTTTTCCAGGTATGAAACCGTGTTGATCCATATTAAACAAATTATTTTTGACGAAATGGTTCATTATTTTCTTTTTTATTACCCTCTCATACACTTTCATAATATGTGATGTTAGACTAACAGGTCTATAATTGCTTGCCTCTAGTCTTGATCCACTTTTGAAGATAGGGGTTATATAAGCTAATTTATGTTTAACATATATCTCGCTGATAGAGATGTGTAGAGAAAAGAAAATGAGAAGTTTGAAAGCCTCAAAGTTGGTGAGAGAGTGATGAAAAAAGTAATTGAAAAGGATAGAATGAATATATATAAGGTGCGTGATAAATTTGATGGTTCATATGAGGTGTTAGAATTCGGTTCGAGTGGATTAAGTTACGTGTTGGGTAAGTTGTGTGTGGATGGTTGTGTGGAAAGAGTTAGGGCAAACCACATCCAGTTGCATAAATAGAAGGAGGTACCTGAGTATATACAAGAGAATGGGATGAGTAAATGGTTGAAAAGGAACAAGTGTGAACATAGTATGTATGAGGAATTAGGTCTAGAAGGTAAACAGTTGGTGTTAGTGGAATATATGAAAAGGAAGTATAAGAGAGCTTTAAGTAAGGATGAAAGAAGGGGAAATTTTAGAAGTAAAAGTGAGAATAGAAATAAGTATGACAAGGGTGTAAATGTGCAAGTGTGTATGGAAGATAAATGTGTTAATACAGATGAATCATGGCTGGGTATGAATGATACCTATAGTGTGTGTGGCTTTTCCTTAGATGATGTAAAAGTAAGGATGACGAATGCGAGAATGAGAGATAGGAGAATGATAAGTAGCATGAATGAATCTTTTGCTAAAGTTGAGAATGATTTTAATGATATGGATGAACTTCTTACAGAAATGAGTGTAATTTTAGGACTAGATGAGAACAAGGAAGATAAAATTGTACATGCTATACTAGATGATAGGGATTCAGATAGGAATAGTGTTAATGTATCGAATGATTGTGATAAGGAAGATGTGAATGAGAGAGTGTATGGAGGCCCAGTTACTCGGAGTATAGGTCCCATTCCCGACTGCGACAGGGTAATGAAAAAGATAATGTACGTGGTTGTGTGAAAATGTAGAAGGATTTGGCAAAGTAAAGGGGGAGGAATGTGGAGGATTAATGATTGTTTTATTTTTATTAATTTTGTCTGCCAAATCCTGAGAGAGAGAGAGAGAGAGAGAGAGAGAGAGAGAGAGAGAGAGAGAGAGAGAGAGAGAGAGAGAGAGAGGCGAGGTAGTTAGTTTATCGATTGTTTGTTGTGAGAAAGACTGTTGGTATAAATGAGGTTGTTTGTTTACCTTTAGCTAGGTTAGGACAGTAGAAAATGTTTCGGAGCAAATGCTTTTTTTGATTGGCTGCGACTTAAGGCAATTTTGTGATTTGAGTGCTGAATTCATTAAATTATTTATTTACCAGCGTGGAAGTGATTAATTATTTTTTTGAGTAAGTCAATTTTTGTTTATATTTGCTTGTCATGATTGTGAATGATAGGAACAGTTTATTATTTATCTTTGATTATAGTGTGATAGTATAGTTAGCTAGGAGTGTTCGAATGCCTTTTTTATTTTTTTTTATTTTTTTTTATTTATTTATTTTATTTTTTGGTGGCCGTGATACCTACTTATAATACTTATTCTTTTGGAGAGAACTTATATTTTGAATATTGATTGATGATGGCCTGGCTTGTGATAAGGGACTTGGAAGTAACTGCTCAATTAAATTTGGAAATAATCAATAACGACATAGGCTGTGAGAAGGAAATTTTTATTGATGATGATGTTGATGATATGACGAGTATAGCTACGACCCCAATCAGGGAGGCAGCTGTGTCCAATTGCTGCAAAGTGTTGTGTTACCCACAGAGCTGTGGTAGTTTGCCTTTAAAGAGTTTTAATATTTTTTCTCCGGGTTTATGTGAATGTGATATTTTTATTCATTTTGTATGTCAATTTTTTTTTTTTTTTTTTTTTTTTTTGTCTGTATGATACATTTAGTTTTAAGTATAGTGATAATTTTGGTTGTATTTAGTTTCAAGAATATAGTGTTAAGGTTATGGTTTGTTTTTATTTCCCTTCTGTCTAAGAGTCCAGTTTATGATAACGTAAGGGGAAAGTGTGTGTTGAGGAGGCAATTGTCTGTTAGAGTGATCAAGTTTTTGTGTGGGGGGGGGGGGGTGCTTTTGTGTGCATCCCGCCACATCACGATTTTTTAATGCCTTTCGAAAATAAAAATACTTCTTAATCTTTTTTCATAATTTAATTTTTTTTTTTTAGATTTTTTACATAAAGTACAGATTATGCTTATGGCAGACCCTATATCAAATTCTAATAATAATGTGATGCCTCTATACATATTCATAGGGTAGAGGTATCTTTCAAGGGAACACAAATAGTGTAATGTATTGACTGTCACTTATCATTAACCAAAGAGGTATAGGTTGACGTAGAGAAAGCTGTCTTTGGTACTAAATCCTACATAACGAGTTAAGGATTAACATAGAGAAAAATGTTTTGTTACAATGAACTCTCCTATTAATAATAATTGATTTACAGAACAACGATGACAGTTCAATAGTGATGGAATTCAGATATGTAATTTATGCATGAGTTTGTTTCTCACCGGACCAGGTGAGGATCCTGAGGGGAAAAAATTAAGTTGTTGTTTTCATGGTTTTTCTTATTGTACTCCGGCAAGTCCTTTGTTTCTTTGTACTCATGTTGATTATGTTGTTGAGGTGCCGCTTTCTAAAATAAATAAATGATATTTTTGCCAAAAATTCCACAACCTTGCCAGGAACACCAGGGACACCAGATTTCATTTCAGCAGCCATTGTTTTTTTGCATTCCGTTCCTGGTCTAAAATCATAGCCATGAATTGCTGTGAAAATATCTCTATAAATTTTTAGTTTAGAAAAAAAAGTCGTCAGACGGTGCATAGAATTTTCCTTCACTTATTTAATAGACCCATGTCTCTGACGTCTTACTATTAACAATATACCTTAAATTTTGATATTTAAACAAAAACTTTATCACTCCATATCCACCGATATATCTTAAGGACTCTTCCTCGATAACAGACACCGTGCTTTCTCTGGATTTCTGACATTTAGCAAATTCTGTTTCATCAGGGACCATTTCGTCATTCTTAAGATTCACATCAAATTCCAGGTCTCTAAAAAAGATGTTTGTCATACATATTTTGATGGCCAGTTCCCTGTCATTGAAAAATTTATCAGGTCCAGTTCCATCACGTCCAGATGATACCATTTCATGTGATAGCGGGTCAAGGTTTTCAATTGCTTTTTCGTGGTTTGCCGCATTGCCAACAAGTTCAATATCCCTACCTGGAAAATTTTTTTTCAATCTGTATTTAAAAATAACTGTATTGGGATGATCATGAGAACCCCCCATCTACTTAATACATCCCCCAAAAAAATTTATTAGTCTTGATTCAATCTCCGTGTCATAATAAAAGAAATGTCATGACTTTTTAAGCATGTTATGTAGTCCAATCATTGAGTGACAAGATAATATTACACCGTTTTAGAATTTGTAAAGGCAATTAAATTTGGGGTTTTTTACCCTCATTCCCAGCATAGCATCAACCATTCTTTGTAGAGCACTTTTCTTGCAATCCAAATCTCTCCCAAATGCATTGCAGGCTTTTATGTCTCTTAACATCATAGAGGAATTGATGACATCTAGCCATTCATGCACTGTAGCTATAGAATAGGGCAGTTTTTTTTCCAATTGTTGCTCTCTAGTATACCCCTTTCTCCAAAAAATATATTGTATTAGCACATGGCTTTGAAAGTAGCTGTGCAGCATACTTTACACGCTGTCTTTGTAAGCCACTAACATTTACATGTGTTTTATTAATTTTATATGGTAAGGCATACTCTGATACGGTTTTCATTAGCATTTCACGAACACAGGCATCAGATACGCTGTTTCCATTTTTCATAAGAAACCCATGATCCAGAAAATGATATCTAATTAGCTTTATGATAAGGGGAGCACCAGCAAATCTAAGATATTCCTGTCAGCACAATGGTTTCTAAAAAAGACTTCTCCTGGGTTAAGGGGATCAATCCCGAATTCTTTCCAAACTCTCAATTTTTTAGGTCTATTTCCGTCATAATTTTTGATTTTGCCTTCATCAGTGACACAATCGAATGCAAAATACCAGGCTCACATTTGAGATTCTGCGCTCGTTTGTTCAGCGTACTTTTTGAGGGCAGAGGAAAACCTCTTTTAGTTCGCAAATATGAATAGCATTTAGAGCTCATGCTTCTTAGAGCGAAACCTAACGATATGTGTTCATCGCTCCATTGATTGACACACTTATTAGTTACGAGAACATTTATCGGTTTTGTACTTACCACAGGTTAAAATAACTTTTTTGTTTCCATTAATATGAACTTAGGTTATGTCACTTCCATATCCAAACTGACCTGTTCCAGAAGTTCTTGATTGGTCTTTTCTAAATGCTCTATTTTTCCTTTACCTCTTCAACTTCCTCACTTGTTTAATTCTATTTTGTTCGGAACTCTCTTCAGGCTGTAGATTAATTTCTTGAACAGAGACTTATGGAGAAACTTCATTGGTATCTGAATGAGAATTCTCCCTTTTGCATAACATTTCCTGGGCTCTCCTCTTGAGTCCTCGCTTTATGGCTCGTGCACATCTCTCCTCTTCCTTTTCAGATACACTTTTACCTGAAAAGACGGTGCTGCATTTCAGATTTTATGAAATCACAACAACAATTTATATTATCTGCGGCAATGACCTTGGAGGTCAGGATGTCAGAAAACCTCAAATCAATCAATTAAAAAAAAAAAAAAACGATTCTTTATCATACATTTAATAGTCACTTAAAGACAACGGTAGAGGACTTTAATTTGATAGTCTAATGCAATTTATTTTTATGCCCCCTGTGGCCGCGGGGGCATAACAAAATTAGAATAGCGCCAACGTTATCCCTGCGTGTCGTAAGAGGCGACTAAAAGGGATGGGACGAGGGGGCCGGGAACCCCCTCTCCTGTATAAAAATCTTCGAGGCATCAACAAAGAGATATTGCTGGGGGGAGAGTGACTGCTCCCCGCACTCTAGTTTTGGGGTGTTTGAATGTGCGTGGATCTAGTACGATAGAAAGTAAAAGATGTGAGATTGGAAGCATGTTTAGAAGTAGAAGGATGGATGTATTGGGCTTGTGTGAGACGAAGATAAAAGGAAAGGGTGAAGTGATGTTTGGGGAAATGTCTGGTATAGTGTCTGGGATTGAAAGGGGAAGAGCGAGAGAGGGTGTGGCTTTATTGCTGAGTGAATGGATGACAGGTAAAGTAATTGAATTGAAGGAGATATCATCTAGGTTAATGTGGTTAGGGGTTAAGTTGGGTAGGGAATGTTGGGCGTTTGTCAGTGCGTATGGGCCAGGTAGTGAGAAAAGTGAAGAAGAGGGGAATGAGTTCTGGAATGAATTAACTAGGTGTGTAGAATGAATTATGTAGTTGTCATGGGTGACTTAAATGCTAGAGTGGGCGCTGGAGAGGTAGAAGGTGTCATTGGGAAGTATGGCGTACCAGGTGAAAATGAGAGTGGTGAGAGACTGGTAGATATGTATGTTGAACAAGAGATGGTAATAAGTGCTAACTTTTTTAAAAAGAAAGATAAAAAACAAATATACATGGGTAAGAGTGGCAAATGGAAGAGTAGTAGAAAGGGCATTAATGGATTATGTGTTGATAACTAAAAAAATGTTTGGAAGATTGAAAGACATGCACGTGTTTAGGGATATGGCTAATGGTATGTCTGATAATTTTTTGGTGGAAGGAAAATTAGTTGTAGCAAAAGAGTGGGGGAATAGAGTAGGTAGATATAAAAGGGAGCTAGTGAGGGTTGAAGAGCTAATAAAACCGGGGGTAAAAAGTAAATATCAGGATAGGTTGAAAATGGCATATGACGAAGTGAGAGTAAGAGAAACTGGTAATTTAGAGGAGGAGTGGAAGTTAGTAAAAGAAAATTTTGTTGGGATTGCAAGTGATGTATGTGGCAAGAAGGTTGTTGGAGGCAGCATGAGGAAGGGCAGTGAATGGTGAAATGAAGGAGTGAAAGTAAAAGTGGAAGAGAAAAAAAGGGCTTTTGAAGAATGGCTGCAGAGTAATAGTATAGAGAAGTATGAAAAATATAGGGAGAAAAATGTGAAAGTAAAGCGCAAGGTACGTGAGGCAAAGAGGGCAACTGACCTGAGGTGGGGTCAGGGATTGGGTCAGTCATATGAAGAGAATAAAAAGAAGTTTTGGAAAGAAGTGAAGAGATTAAGGAAGGCTGGCGCAAGAATTGAAGAGACAGTGAAAGATGGAAATGGAAGGTTGTTAAAAAGAGAGGAGGCAAGGAAAAGGTGGGCGGAATATTTTGAAAGTTTACTGAATGTGGAGGATAATAGGGAGGCAGATATAATTGCTGTTCCAGGTGTTGAGGTACCAGTGATGGGAGCTGAGAATGAGAGAGAGACTACAATAGAGGAAGTGAAGAGAGCACTAGATGAAACGAGAGTAGGAAAAGCATCTGGTATGGATGGTTTGAAAGCTGAGATGTTGAAGGAAGGGGGTGTGACTGTACTTGAATGGTTGGTGAGATTGTTTAATATGTGTTTTGTGTTGTCAATGGTACCAGTAGATTGGGTTTGTGCATGTATTGTACCACTATATAAGGGTAAGGGAGATGTGCATGAGTGTTGTAATTCAAGAGGTATTAGTTTGTTGAGTGTAGTTGGAAAAGTGTATGGTAGAGTGATGATTAATAGGATTAAGGATAAAACAGAGAATGCAATCTTGGAAGTTCAGGGTGGTTTTAGAAGAGGTATGGGTTGTATGAATCAGATTTTTACAGTTAGGCAGATATGCGAGAAATATATAGCAAAAGCTAAGGAGGTGTATGTTGCGTTTATGGATCTAGAGAAAGCATATGCTAGAGTTGATAGGGAAGCAATGTGGAATGTGATGAGGTTATATGGAGTTTGTGGAAGGTTGTTGCAAGCAGTGAAAAGTTTCTACAAAGGTAGTAAAGCATGTGTTAGAATAGGAAATTAAGTAAGTGATTGGTTTCCGGTGAGAGTGGGACTGACACAGGGATGTGTGATGTCGCCGTGGTTGTTTAACTTGTATATTGATGGAGTGGTGAGATAGGTGAATGCTCGAGTGCTTGGACGGGGATTAAAACTGGTAGGCGAGAATGACCATGAATGGGAGGTGAATCAGTTGTTGTTTGCAGATGATACTGTACTGGTTGCAGACACAGAAGAGAAGCTTGACCGACTAGTGACAGAATTTGGAAGGGTGTGTGAGAGAAAGAAGTTGAGAGTTAATGTGGGTAAGAGTAAGGTTATGAGATGTACGAGAAGGGAAGGTGGTGCCAGGTTGAATGTCATGTTGAATGGAGAGTTACTTGAGGAGGTGGATCAGTTTAAGTACTTGGGGTCTGTTGTTGCAGCAAATGGTGGAGTGGAAGCAGATGTACGTCAGAGAGTGAATGAAGGTTGCAAAGTGTTGGGGGCAGTTAAGGGAGTAGTAAGAAATAGAGGGTTTGGCATGAATGTAAAGAGAGGTCTATATGAGAAAGTGATTGTACCAACTGTGATGTATGGATCGGAGTTGTGGGGAATGGAAGTGATGGAAAGACAGAAATTGAATGTGTTTGAGGTGGAGTGTCTAAGGAGTATGGCTGGTGTATCTCGAGTAGATAGGGTTCGGAACGAAGTGGTGAGGATGAGAACGGGTGTAACAAATGAGTTAGCCGCTAGAGTGGATATGAATGTGTTGAGGTGGTTTGGCCATGTTGAGAGAATGGAAAATGGCTGTCTGCTAAAGAAGGTGATGAATGCAAGAGTTGATGGGAGAAGTACAAGAGGAAGGCCAAGGTTTGGGTGGATGGATGGAGTGAAGAAAGCTCTGGGTGATAGAATGATAGATGTGAGAGGGGCAAGAGAGTGGGCTAGAAATAGGAATGTATGGCGAGCGATTGTGACGCAGTTCCGGTAGGCCCTGCTGCTTCCTCCGGTGCCTTAGATGACCGCAGAGGTAGCAGCAGTAGGGGATTCAGCATTATGAAGCTTCATCTGTGGTGGATAACGGGGAGGGTGGGCTGTGGCGCCCTAGCAGTACCAGCTGAACTCGGTTGAGTCCCTTGTCAGGCTGGGAGGAACGTAGAGAGTAGAGGTCCCCTGTTTTTGTTTCATTTGTTGATGTAGGCTACCCCTCAAAATTGGGGGAAGTGCCTTTGGTATATGTATGTATGTTGTCAAAGCCACTAAAATATTTTAGGAAAATAGAGTCGAAGGGAAGAAATGTATTTTGCAGGTTTTTGCAAATTACACAACTTATAACTTCATGTCATCAGCATAGTCCGCTGCTTTAAAATGGACTGAACAAATTACAGCACGCTTCCAGTTAACATCGTTT